>NC_025998.2:104417725-104545067 GCF_000442705.2 Elaeis guineensis
GACAAAATAGGATACTGAGACTTTTATAGAAGATGTACATAGAGGAGGTGCTAAAAAGGTTTAGCATGGAAAACTCCAAAAGAGGTTTAGTACCTTTTAGACATGGCATTCATCTCTCCAAGAAGATGTGCCCTAGCACACCTGAGGAGATTGAACGTATTAGCAAGATCCCTTATGCTTTCGCAATAGGGAGCCTCATATATGCCATGCTATGTACACGACCTGATATAGCCCATGCTGTGAGTGTCACAAGTAGATATCAGTCAAATCCAGGCGAAGAGCACTGGACTTCTGTGAAATGTATCCTTAAGTACTTGAGAAGGACTAAGGATATGTTTCTAGTCTTTGGGAATGGAAAACTCCAGGTTCAGAGATTTACAGACTCAGACTTTATGTCTGATATAGATGATCGAAAGTTGACATCTGGGAGTCTGTTCATTTGCAATGGCGGTGCAGTCAGCTAGAAGAGTTTCAAGCAGACGGTAATTGTTGATTCCACCATGGAGGCAGAGTAAATTGCTGCATCGGAAGCTGCGAAGGAGGTATTCTGGTACAAGAAGTTTACCACAGAGCTTGGAGTGATGTCATCGGATGCCATCCCTCTTTACTGCGACAATAATGATGCCATAACTCTAGCTAAGGAGCCAAAGTCTCACCAGAAGTCCAAGCATATCGAGCGGCGATTCCATCAAATCCGTGATTACCTCAAAAAAGGTAATATCAAGGTTAAGAGAGTCGACTCCACAGACAATGTGGCAGACCCACTAACAAAGCCATTAGGCCAGTAGAAGATCGAAGCCCACCTTAAGAAGATGGGACTTAGATATATAGCCAATTGGCATTAGGTCAAGTGGGAGTTTGTTAGATGTGTGCCCTAAATGCCAGATTGGCTGACACATTCCTGTACAAATGTAAGGGCAAATTTATAATTTTGACCATAAATAAATAAAAGGGTTATTCTACTATCACATTGTATACATTATGTCTGCGATACATCCTTTGAGTTAGTAGGAATGTTAATTCATATTTTCAAGAGTTGGAAATTTAAGGCATGAATTTATATAACTAACTCATAAATAGCTCCTGACCATAGGATCATCATGAGGATGGTGATCGATCTGGAAGATTGATGTACGATCGCTTTCTTAGGGTAGATGAGTCTTGAGTCTACGGTGTAGAGACACCAGAGCGAGAGTATAGGTATTCGTTGAGAATGAGAGTACTAAGCGTGACCACCTCGAGCAGTCATAAGGAAGTCTACTTTCTCATCGATGACTAGCTCGATGCTGCAGCTGTGTATCTAGTTCTTTGACCTGACGTGCTTCGATAGTTCACCTTGAATGTGTTATAGTTTGACTACACCATAACTCGATCTCCTAGCCATTCGAAACTCTGAGGTATATGTTGGCTGTAGCATATTCATTGTAGGAACCAGATCGCACCAAGATGGGATCTATCAATCTCGGTAGATAAGAGGAGTAGTCCTATGATGATCGAAAGATTGAGTCCTTAAGCCCATGGCCATGGCAGAGTGAAATAATGAAAAAAAAGTTTTCCATTGGGGTTTCACATCGAACTTGGATCGATCGATTGATTCATATGACTAATGTTGGGTTTGACGAGTTCACCTTAACCCTAATTCAGTTGGGACTCATGATAGAAGAACTCAATCACACAGGTAGCTGCACCGAGAAGTTCATCTTCATTTTTTATGGATTGCCGCCATATACTGTTAGGTGTCACTGGTGCATTTTGGGAGCAATTAGAATGATCTTGATGATCGATCATTCTAATTGTCTGAATCAGAAGAGTTCTGATCCATCGAAAGGAGTTTCGATAATGTTGATGATGAGATCATGACATGTCTCATTACCATACAAAAATGAACCTAACTGGGTCACACAAATAAGAGTTAGGGTCTGGATGTCATCAATTGAGCTAGCCCAGTTCGATTGATTTGGATTAGATCCAATTAGGTTCAAAGAAATCGTGCTAGCACACGATTGAGCCTATCTTTCTCCTCGTGCAATCTTTTTCATATCAACTGAGCCAAATGTGATTTGACTCATCCAAAGAATCTTGAGAAGGTTTCTCTCAGTCTGACTGGAGCCAGTTTAGCTCAGAAAAGTCTTGTCTTAATTCATGAGATGAATTTAAGATAACACCTGCTAATTTCTGTCACCTGCCATTTCTATTTTAGGACATCGATCAAACGTTGACTTATAGATCTTAAACTGAAGGCCACTTGGCAAGAGGTTATTAGAGTATGTTTATGGAGTGTGGACCTACTAAAGTAGGCCTCAAAGTGAGCACCAAGATCAGATTGGGCGTGCACCCCAAGTGGATAAGGATAGAGTCCCATGAGATGAGGACTCTAATCCCTTGATCGACTTGGACTGTGGGGCGCCAATCTCACTGTGCTTATCCAGTGTTGGTGCCAATAGTGATGGAAATTGAGGGGATTCTTATCTGATATGATCAGATGATATCACTCCACCAATCAAAATTTTTCCAAAATTAATTAGAATTTTTTGATTGATCGAATGATGTGGCACTGCATGGCTCAGTAGGATCTACTTATACCCTGTCTGCGCCTAGGTTTTAGAGAATCTACTCAATACCCAGCAAAAATGAGATTTCCCTCCACTTCTCTTCATCTCCTCTACTCCTCTCCCTCCCCTCTTCATGTTTAAGGAGTTGGGCATCCATCTGGTGCTTGTCCAAGGCGTGGTGCCTTCTTGATCAGAAGGCTGCAGGGATTTGTCGAGAGGCTACTGCTCCAGCTTCAGAAGATCTTTTGAAGATCTTCCAGATCAGATCCAGATCTGATTTTTGGAGAAAAAATTTATGAGGAGAAGATGATCCAGATCCTACTTGAGTAGATATCAGTAGAGGCCAGACGACTGCGTGGCTATTTTTGAACCTCGGGCATTGCTGCAATCATCTATAGGGTAATCTAGTTACCCTAGAGGTATTTCTCTAATCCTTAAGTTTTAGATTTAATTTTAGATTAAATATCAGATAATAAGAATCAAATCTAATAGATCTTAGATCTAAAATAAAATAAAATATTTTTTTTTAAAAATATTCCATCCTAGATCTCATTAGATCTGGAAGATCCTACAAGGAAAAAGGTAGTTTCTCCTTCATTAAAGTCCTTCTCTTGCCCTTTCGATAGGTTCTCTCTTATGACGTGTAGGAGTGCCGACTGTGATATTTTCTATGAAGATGAATAGCAAATAAAAAATTATATGTGTGACATATTTTAATTTAAATCAAAATATATATGTATGTATTTTTATGTATTTTAGATCATAAAATATTATATTTGATATATTGTTTGACAACCAATCTAAAACTTAATTTCTATAAAACCCTAGATCCAAAACCCTAGGCTTGTTTGCATGAGAGCATGAAACTGTGACTGGTATGCCTGTAGAGCCGACTCAATTCTCGATTGGATCGACTCGAGTGCTTGGTGGGTTGACTCATTTTTGTTGGAGTTGATTTAAGATCCTGATATGTCAGCCCATTTGCTGATGGGTCGGCTCAATTGTGCAGGCTAGGTCTACAGATTTCTATTTATCTCAATGTGTGCTGACTTACTGTGACAAGTCAATTCATATACCAGGATGAATCGACTCGATTCTGCAAATAGCGATATTGTATAAGATACAACACAAATGGTTTAGATTAGAAAATATTTCAAGATCTAAACTTAAACCCATGTACATAATGTACTTAATTAAGAATTAAGATTTAAAATTATAAGATCTAAAATTATAAATTTAAGATCTAAATTTTAATGCATAAAACATGGGCTTTCGGATATGGGTTGAATAAATTAGGTTTAGAGACTAAACTATAACTAGGATTATTGATTAGATCAGGTTAGAACCCTTTTCGATTTTGAGCAGTTGATCGAACCTAATCAAGAGTTGATTGGGATTAGGTCAAAGGGACTCAAAATTGAATTTAGTTATAGTTGGTCAAATTGATTCACATGTGATGTGAATTGATTAAGTCAAGACCAAATCTGGCTCAGCGATTCGAGTCCGGGTCTATAGGTTAACCTAATTAATTTTAATCAACCAATTTAGTGTCTAAGGTAAGTATTAGATGATGGTTATTTAATTGATCCTATTATCTGACCTGACCAATTCGTTGGTGTCTAAGGAAAACAATGAAGAACCCCCACTTATCTTTATTTATCTGACTATCTTGGGAGATTATGTTTTGTATTAGGTTACTTGTGGATCCGAGTTCACCTATGCTGACTAGGTTGGTTAGACATGAAATATACTGACCTAAACTAGATTAGTCATTACATCAGATATATGTGACTAATTAGAAGAGATCTGAACCAAATCTCCTCACTGAATATTAAGTCTACTGGTCTTCCATCGTTGTAGAGATGCGGGTGCTTTTTCCAGCGTTGATCATTCTTGGTTAGTTACAGTGGTTCGATTGCATCAAAAAAGCACAACTACTCTATGGCATCAGATGCCCCGAGATAAAGATGGGGTTGGGTCTAATAACTATTAGGTGAGGGATCCAATGACTGCTTTGTACTCACTGGTGATCGGTGGGTCGGACTTAACTAAGGAATATCCTAATAACTGTTAGGTGAGGCCACAGGACTTAGAGATCAAGTCACTGCAACATGCTTGGAGAAGCATCTAGACAAAGAGTTATCCATGCATTGATATATGTGTCACCATAACTATTAGGTGAGGTATCATACATCGATGGGACCGCAGCACCCACTAGAACCATTTATCATATTAGGATTTTTGTTTCTCCACCCGAGAAGTGTGAGAGACTCGAAAAATTAGTGAAAGCTTTTTGTTTGTTTTTAAAGTCTCTAGAATAAACTATTATAAGTACAATCATCTAATTAAATCTTTACTCTCTGTGATTAATTTTTTTAGCTTCCAATAATCTAGCTCAAATCCTAGATATTAATCACTTGATCGAAATCAATTACATATTCTGGCTCATAAATCTAAAAATAGTTCTTAGTTTTTAGAAATTAAGTTATATTTTTTATCAGATTAACCCAATATCATCAGCTTATCCAATCCATAGTCAACGAGCTATACTTGACAAATGGTTGGACATTGACAATTAAGTTAGATGCTATAAATTGGATTCCATAGTCGATGAGATCCAATATATGCATAAGGACATGTAGACCGTCAATAACATGCTGATTCATCTGCAATAATTGTGAGATGATCAGAGTCGCATAGTGCATGAGATACGTGATAGGCAGTTTGTCCATGATCAATGATTGAGGACATTGAAGAGTTTAAAAAGTTTGACATGACTATGCATAAAAAAATACTAATGAATTTGATCCTGTAATTTTTGATTCATATGGATAGTTTGTGAAACTATTATATGAATAAATAATATAGCACCTTAATTAAATTGGTCAATATGCTAGTAACTAAGGCACCTTGAAAAGTTTAGAGGTACATACCTAGAGAATCTAAAAGAAATATTTACATACCTTCGGAAGGTATGTCGAATTGCTCAAAATTGATCTTACAATTTTTTCTTTTTCATTAGACTTTAGTACATGTTACGTACTTTAATATAAGGTCTAAGGAAGGAAGAGGACTGAGGGAAGGTGAAGTGACTCTTTTGAGTCAGCAATTGTGCAAAAGTTACACTGAGGCTGTGAGCATCTAATCTTAGTGATTACTGTTTGAATTTAATTTTGGTCATTTGCATGGTGTGATGCATTTGTAAAAAATTATTTGAGCAAAATAATGAATACCATTGGGTCTGAGAGATTTAGAACTAGATAATCTGAAGTATATAGATGATTCTTTTGGCTCGGTCATGTACGAAAAAAAATAATTTGCCGACTGGAGAAAATGGGCCTTTGGGCTCATTGACTGTTTGGTCATATCTAATCTGTGAATCATCTCTTTGAGGATTAATGATCAAGCTATACTTTATGGATTAAAATAATAGGATCACTGAAATACTTATTCTAGTATGCATACGATGTGTATAGCCCATTTGATGAGCTAGACTAGAAAGTTATCACTACTTCATCACCTTTACCGATGAACAGTCATGGTATAGGCATATATGTGAGATACAAATTTGAAAGACTTTGAAAGATTCAAAGAATTCAGATGTAAAGTAGAAAAGATAAATCAAAAAAGTTTTAAAGGTACTTCGATCAGATCGAAGATACAATATTAAATAAAAAATTTATCGATTATCTAAAGAAAATGATACAGTGTCATGATGGAATTCTCCTTGTACACCTCAGCTTAATGGTGTATCTATAAGAAGCGATGGCACTATATGAGATATGATCTAGTCCGTCATGAATATCACTAGCTCAATTATTATTTCTTTAGAAATAAGATTTAATTTTTAAAATTTAAATTAGATTTTCTCTAAAGTTGGTTTCACCGCACCATATGAGATATGATATGGTGGACAAGTTAGAGAATAGGTCTATGAGAACTCATTTATAGGGTATCCCAAAAGATGTTTGAAATATTACTTTCTCTTTCCAGTAGTTCACAATGTGATTGTGAGCAATCATACTATTTTCTTAGAAATAGTGAGAGGATGAACTCAAAGAGAAAGTCTCTAAAGAACAACGAATCACAAGACCTATACAATCTATTTAAGATGAGCCAGTATATGTAGTACTTCCTCCACCTTATCGATCTAGTAGGATCTCCTATCTTTTAAAATAGTATTTGGTATTTCTACAAAGGATTCAAAGAAAGTATTTCTCAAGGGAGATTGGGAACATAGGGATGATCCCAAAACCTATAACGACATGATATGAGGAATCATGTAATTACATGAAGGTCAGTGGGAGGGTCCCATGCTGACATCGGTTATGATGTGGTTATATATAGAATTTTATTTTCAAAGATCTAGGTCAATCATTTTGAAAATAAAAAGTCTATAGAGATAAATCCTAAAAGGATGTTTGATTTTCACAGATAAGTACATAGAAGAGGTGTTGAAAGGGTTCAGTATTGAAACCTTCAAGAGGGATCCGTTATCCTCTTAGGCATAGGTGTATGCCATGCTATATACTTGATTTTGCATATCTTGCTGTGAAAGTCACAAGCAGATATTTATCGAATTTAGGCTGAGACCATTAGATTGCTGTGAAAATATCCCTAAGTATTTGAGAAGCACTAAGAAATTATTCCTCATCTTTGAATAAGGATTAGAGCTAAGAGTGGAAGGATACACTGATGCTGATGGTAGAATGTCTACATCAGCATATATTCTTAAGTTATGTTGGTTCAATATGATGGAAGGGTTTCAGGCAATCGACCAATGGAAGCTGAATATGCTGTAGATGTATAGGATGTGTTCTGATTCTTATGATAGTTACGGAACTAGATGTCATACCATTGGATGCTATGACATTGTACTGCAAAGATAATGGTTCATAGCCCTCGCTAAGGAGCCAAAGTCTCATCAAAAGTCCATGCATATAGAACAGATATACACGATTACATCAAGTAAAAATACATGGAAAATAAGAGAGTGAACTCCATATAAATATGGTAGGCCCAAGTCACTTAGCCAGCTAAACAGCGAAGCCTATATTCGAAAGATGGGGCTCAGGTATATGACAGATTGGCTTCAGTGCAAGTGAGAGTTTATTGGATGTGTGCTCTAGAAGTCAATCTTAACTGACACATACTTTTCTCTAGGACATATTTTGTTCTTGTTGGGCAGTCTTAATAACCAATCATGTTTATGTGTCCATGATTTATCTTAAAAATTAATAAAGATAATTTTGTATATTTTCAAAATATTGAGAATTTGAGACATACATCATTAGTGATTAATTTTTAAATATTTTCGATCAAAGGATCGTCACGGAGGACATGAAGGAACCAGATCTAGGGTTTCAGGATTAGATCTTGAAACTTTTTCAAGATCAGACAGTAGAAAACTAAAATAAATCAAAATTTATTTTTTAAAATTAAAGAATTTCTAGATCTAAGATTCTATTACATGATTATTACATAGCTTTAAATCAAAAATTAAAATATATAGAGCATGAACTACATGTTGATCATATCAACATGTTTCTATACTACATCTAATGTATGTATTAAACAATAGATCAAATCTATTACCTTGTAAGTTAGACATTCTAACCTTACTGATCCGGGCTTGAGGATGATGTTGTAAACCGCACACATGTCCGATCTCTAAGAGTCATCCACACGAGCCCATGAATCTCGATCAGAAGTCCCGCTTCAGAAAATCAGCACAATATGCTAGTACTGCGTTGATCCTTCTTCGATGGTTGATCAGGTGCCTCCTTCTTCTTAATTTGGGCTCTTCCAAAGATGAGAAGTAGGAGGAGGAGTTTTAGATCTAAGACATTCTTAGAAAACTCAAGATGGAGGAAGGAAAGAGATGAAACTAACAACCCTAGAAGAAGACCCTCTTCTTCTTCTCTTTACTCTCTCCTAGACACCCTGTCTTGTGTCTATTATATCTCCACGACCCAAAGGTCTTTCTCGCTAATTTTTGGGTGCCCCAAAGGTCTCTCAAATCTCTATGTTCTTCAAAAATTTTATGAAGAAACTCATTTTATAAGGAGAGATATGATAGAGTTCTTATCTAGGTCAAATATCTAGTCAAGGCTTATCCAAACATGGCAAGATAAGGGGCACCCAACTCTTGGGTGCCTCCTCCTTATTTTTGTGCATGGACCACCAGCAAAGGGTGCACAATATGTTCCCTAAAAGTCACAAAAGTTTCAAAAAAAAATTGTTTAAATTCGGTGCAAAAAAGAAAGAGTTTTAGATTTCTAAAACTCTATCTCATAGAATTTGAAATCCAAACTTATTCCTACTTTGATTTGATCCACAACCACTTTTCATGTATGAAAGAAGAGAGAAAACCTTTTGGATATGGGAAAGACCTGGGAGAGGGCTTTTGTTACACAAAATAAGAGGGGTTTGGCATGGAATAAGAGAGAGGGAGTGGGGGGGGGCTTATGTGGCACAAGGTGGAATCCTAGTCTTACTAGGATTCTATCTTATGACTTGTTTTAATTTGGTTTCTCAAACCAAATCAAACCAAAATTAGATCAACCTAAGTAAAATAGATCTTAATCCAATTAAAAACTTAATTTAATCTGATTAAATTAGATTTAAATCTAATTTAATTTTTTAATCAAATTAGAAATTAGGTTGACCCAAGTCCTAATTGAACTAGGACTAGTTTTTTTCTTGCACTTGGTTTATCCAATATATCAATTAGACTTGATCGAATCAAGTCCAAACTAAATCTAATTAAATCATATTCAATTAGACTTAATCTCAGCCCATTGGCTTAATCAAATTAAGCCAATTAGCAATCGAATTGCTAATCGATCCTCCTGCAATACTTGCACTAGGTTAAATGTCAATCGTATTGATCATTTAACCCTAGAATGATTCTTAATCATTGATCAACCATCTGACTGGTTCGTGAACTCTAATGTGTGTGACCTCATAGGTTCGAACCTAAGCTGGTAGTACAGAAATAAATTTTTATACCAATCGAAGTGACCATCTAGCAACGGTACCTGATGACCGGATAGGTCGAATGTGTAGAACAACATCCTTAGAACCCATATGGATATAGTTTTCATATAATTTATCTCCTTGACCAAAATGATCATAGGACACCTCAGAGTTCAACTGTCAACTCTGATCAGGTTGTCCACATTGTATTTCAAAATATCAAATCCATCTGATGGATTATCCTGACCAAGGTTTTGCTAAATTGAAATACAGTGACTCATTCTTCTCTAACTCTTGGAGTGGTCAATCCCATCTCGATCATACTCTGACTTCGCAAGTACTTGACTATGCCCAGAAACCTTCCATCACTGAATTAGAAATTCAGAACATCCAGTACCAAAGCACAGTGAGTTGCTTGTAAGTCACTGAGGTAATCTCAGGTCTAAGGGATACTTATACCTATATCCCATCAGAGATATTCTCGACAGCAGAATGCTCTGGAGTTGGTCACGTTCATTGATGATGTACCCTTACATCTCACCTATATGCCATACCAGTGTCTCCACACTCTTGGTTAAGAGGACAACCAACCCATATGGCCTACAGCGACCTATGCTCGATAGAAGCTGTCGTCCTTATTAACAGCCTATCATTTGGTCATGAACTGTTTTAAGGACTAATCGAAAATTTTTTTCTTTATCGAATCTGAATAGTGCTAAGGACTTCATCATAACAATGGAGTTCATTAGAAGATGAAAGCTTATGATGAAAATATCAAATATATTTCATTTATTAACAAATCAATTACCATACTTGGTTGCTCAACCATCAACAGCTTGACGATTGACTTTTGGGATATATTTTTCAACAACTCTCACTTGTCCTAAAGCCACTTGGCACAGTATCTAATACCCATCTTTGACTTATGGTTGTCGAACTTCTTTACTGTCAGGGCTTTAATGAAGGGGTCGGTTAGATTCTCCTTTTCGTCGATCTTCTGAAGGTCGACGTCATCTCGATCCACGATCTCCTAGACCAGGTGGAAGTGGCGCAAAATGTGCTTCATCCACTGGTGTGCTTTGGGTTCCTTCGCCTGAGCTATGACATCAGTGCTATCGCAGTAGGGCAAGACCGGACCATTGAGGTAGGCTGCTACTCCGAGCTTGATGATAAATTTTCTCAGCCACACAGCTTCCTTCACGGCATCCGATGCTGCGATGTACTCTGCTTCACAAACAGAGTCTGCCACAGTATACTGCTTGAAACTCTTCTAGCAGATAGCTCCACCATTCAGAATAAAAATATAATCTGACACGCTTCTGCTGTCATCATGATCAGATTGAAAGCTGGAGTTTATGAACCCCACAAGTTTCAGATCTGACTCATCATAAACCAACCATTGGTCCTTAGTATTTCTCAAATACTTAAGGATGGCCTTAACCACTTTCCAGTGGTTTTCTCCAGGATCAGATTGGTATCTACTCATTACTCCTAGTAAGTATGTCACATCTGATCTTGTACATGTCATGGCGTACATGATAGATCCCACGGCTGAAGCATATGGGACTCTACTCATACGCTCTCTCTCTTTAGAAGTTATCGGACAATCCTTCTTAGAGAGAGAAATTTCATGGCCTATCGGTAGATAGCCCTTCTTGGAATTCTTCATGCTGAACCTCTTCAGCATAGTGTCTATGTACGTGGACTGGGATAATCTAAGCATCTTTTTAGATCTATCCCTATAGATCTTCATCCCTAGGATGTAGGATGCTTCACCCAAGTCCTTCATGAAGAACTATGATGACAACCAAACTTTTATTTCCTGTAGTGAGGGGATGTAATTTTTGATTAAGAGAATGTCATCCATGTACAAGACAATGAATACCACAACTGGATCATTTGCCCATTTATAGATGCATGTCTCTTCTCCATTTTTAACGAAGCTATATGTTTTGATCACCTTATCAAAATGCGTGTTCCAACTCTAAGAAGCTTGCTTCAATCCATAAATGGATCTCTGAAGCTTGCATACCTTGGCTCATCTGTGGATATAAACCCTTCAGGTTGTATCATATACACCTCTTTAGTCAGCTCTCCATTCAGGAAAGCTGTCTTTACATCTATTTGTCAGATCTCATAATCTAGATGGACAGCTATTGTAAGCACTATCCGAATAGATTTGAGCATTGCCACAGAGGAAAACATCTCGTCATAGTCAATACCATAACGTTGACGATACCCCTTGGCAACCAGACGGGCTTTATAGGTCTCTACCTTTCCGTCTGTGCCTCTTTTCCTTTTGAACACCCATTTACACCTAATGGGTTTAATCCCTTCAGGTGGGTCAACCAATGTTCATACATCATTGACCTTGATGGACTCTATTTCGGATTTCATGGCTTCAAGTCATTTCTCAGAATCAGATCTCTGCATTGCATCCATATAGGTGATCGGATCCTCATCATTCTCATCGAGTTCGATAAAATCACAATCCTGGACCAAGAAACTATAGTATCTATCTGGCTGACGTGGTACTCTACCAGATCGCTTTAATGGTGCGGTACATTGGGCTCCGAATCTGATATTATCAAATCTGACTTAGGTTTAGCTGTTGGTGTAGGTCCTTCTACCTGTTGAACTTCATCAAGTTCAACCTTAGAGGAAACAGTTCCTTCATCAAGGAACTTCTTTTCTAAAAAGATTGCCTTAAGACTGACGAACACCTTTTGTTCATCAGCATGGTAGAAAAAATATCTTTTAATCTCTTTGGGGTACCCTATGAATGTGCATTTGTCAGACCTAGATCTAAATTTATCTGTAACTAACTGTTTGACATAGGCCAGGCACCCCCAGACCCTAAGGTGTGAAAGTGCTAGCTTACGCCCTATCCATATCTCATATGGAGTCTTAATTACAGACTTACTTGGAACCCTATTTAACAGATAACAGATCGATTCGAGCGCATATCCCTGAAAGGATATCGGCAAGCTGGCAAAATCCATCATGGATCGAACCATGTCTAATAGAGTCTGATTTCTCCTTTCAAACACACCATTATGCTGTGGTGTTTTTGAAGGAGTCTATTGAGAGAGAATCCCATTCTCTCCTAGATATGTGAGAAACTCACTAGAAAGATATTTCCCTCCTCAGTCAGATTGAAGAGTTTTAATGCTCTTCCCAGTTTATTTTTCTACTTCACTTCAGAATCGTTTGAACATTTTAAATGAATTTGACTTTTGTTTCATCAAATAGACATATTCATATCTGGATAGATCATCCGTGAAAGTTATGAAATAGAAATATCCACCTCTAGCACTTGTGCTCATGGGCCCGCATACATCAGTATGTACTAGGCCCAAAAGCTCAGTAGCTCTCTCACCTTTTTTAATAAAAGGTGACTTGGTCATTTTACCAAGAAGATAGGACTCACAGGTTGGAAGTGATTCACAATCACTAACTTCGAAGATTTTCTCTTGAGTCAACCTGTTTATTCTATTCTTGTTTATATGACCTAGCCTATAGTGCCATAAGTAGATATCTGACACACTATCTAATCTGGAGTGCTTGCCAGTAGAATAGACTCTTATCGGGCTTGATCTTTCTGTTCTGGCCCTACACTGATGTCCCAGCCTGAACTTGCACCTTCTTCACTTTTTTCTTCTTGTTCTTCTTCCCTTTCTTATAGGGTCGAGAACCAGAAGACGAACCTCCCACTAAGTTCACCGACTCCTTATGGGGTTGGTGATCCTTCTCAAAGTTCTGAAGCAACCCCAGTAATCCGTGGTAGTTCACTTCAGGCTTTATCATTCTATAATGAGTGAGGAATGGGAGATAAGACTTGGGCAATAAGTTTAGTATTGCATCTTTCCCAAGCTGCTTATGTAAGGAAAAGCCGAGCTTGCTCAATCATTCCATCAGCTCAATCATGTACAATACATGATCAGTGACAGAGGCACCATCTCACATTTTGGCATTGAAGATGGTATAACTAGTCTTGTGCCTCTCCACATCATTGGATGTGCCAAAGGCATCCTCCAACACTTGAAGCATGTCCTTTGGCTGAGCCATCTCGAATCTGCGATCGAACTCATCACTCATGGCAGCCAGCATGATACAGCGCACCGTGGTCCGGTCACTGAGCCACTTCTGATAAGTGTCTCTGACTGTTCCACGTACATTGGCAGCTAGCTCCTCAGGTGCAGCATCTATTATCACATATAGGATCCGTTCATGCTCCAGGACTATCTTCAACTTTTGGTACCAGCTACCGAAGTTGGATCCCACCAACTTATCATTGTCCAACAATGATCGAAGCGATAGGAAAGTGGCCATATCTGTATAAAAAAAATTATAACCTAATTAGTAATTGATTTATTAAATCTAAAGATTTGGACTTTAATCAAAAGGTTTCTCCCACTATTTTATTCGAATTGGTAGCCTAAACCTCTAATTCGAGGAATTACCCTAATTCCTTAGTGGGTACTAGAATCCACTTAGACTGCACACAAGCCCAATTTTGGTTGGCCAATCCATATACATCTAAGGGGTTCATAACCAATTATTTCTCTAAATAATTTTTAGTAATTTTAATTTTGCCCCAGAAACCTAATCAGTAGGCTTTGGCCTCCACTGTAAGGATCCGGTTAGGTTCAACCATTAACATGACCATACTTGGTGCATCTAACCAACGAATGATTAAGCCCAACTTTGGTTGGCTCACCTAACCATCATTAGAGAGACACTTCCAAGTCGTCATATGATGAGTGATAATTTCATTAGTCAACAAGCATCAGGCCTTTGGGTCTGCAATGATTATTGAGTTAATGGACTCATTATCAAACACCTTAATGGGAGGCTATGACTCAGTTATCTCCATAACTTTGTCATTTTAAGGACCTAATAATTTTAGAAGATTTAAATAATTTAGAGGATGAGGTCAGATGAACCAGCTTATCATGATCCTCCCACTGGCTTCACTAAGTCAGCTTAAGGGAAACCATTAAAAGGGCTGGTCTAAGAGCACCTAAATCAGTCACACTGATTTACCTAGCTGACATGGGTCAGCTCGAATAGTCAAGTGATCCAATCAAACCATAATTTCACCAAGAGGCCAGATAAGTTCAATCAGTGGGAGGATCGGCCAAAGCTTGCCTTAGACACCATCAAAAATGGCCAGGTAAGCGGGCTCCTAATTAAAAACCACCGGTCTGGTTTACCTTAGACACCAACTGGTTTAATTAGTTTCGATTAGATCAACCTAATAGTTCATGCTAGATCGCTTAACCAAGAATTAAGTCCATTTGGTTCTCGTTAAAGACATGGACTTGACCAACTACAACTATTATAATTGATCTAGAGAATCCTTGACCTAATCTAAGACAACAATTGATTAGATTTAGTCAATTCTCTAATTAAGTCCATCTTTAATCTAACCATAGGTCTAACCCAATTAATGGACCTAATTCTCACTAACCCATTAACCCAATGTGTTATAGTTTGTGTCTTAGGTTCTTCAATTCACAATCCTAGAACCTAATCAAATAACTTCCTAATTCTTAATTAAGTTTTGGGCTGAGGGTTGGGTTCGACTTTTCAAAAATAATTTTTATATTTATAAAATAATTTTACAATATGGTTCTACCAACCATATTGCATGTTTGATTCATAATCAAGATGTAAGTGAAATAAACATGAAACTACTTTAGATCTAATCTAAACAGGTTCATGTAATTGAAATAATTTTAACTTTAAATAATTTTTTTGCATAAAAATTATTAACAAAAAGATTTTATTTTAAATTTAAATACCTTTTAAATCTAATAAATCATAAATTTAATCTAAATTATATCTAACAAATTTATGATTAAAGATAGATCTATACAAACTAGGACAACCTTTGCATTGTAAGGGGTAAACCTTACAGCAGGATAACCTTGTAGTTCGTGATTGATCTAAAATTTTAATTTTAGATTTAATAGTCAGATTATAAATTAGATCTAGTCTAAAAAATAATCTAAGTATATATAAATAATCATGTAATAAACAACCTTAGGCTCTGATACTAATTGAAGAAACCAGATCTAGGGTTTCAGGGTTAGATCTTGAAACTTTTTCAAGATCAGGCAATGGAAGACTAAAATAAATCAAAATTTATTTTTTAAAATAAGAGAATCTCTAGATCTAAGATTTTATTACATGATTATTACATAGTATTAAATTAAAAATTAAAATATATAGAGTATAAACTACATGTTGATCACATCAATATGTTTCTATACTACATCTAATGTATGTATTAAACAATAGATCAGATCTATTACCTCGCAAGTTAGACGTTCTAACCTTACTGATTCAGGCTTGAGGATGATGTTGCAAACTGCATATGCATCCGGTCTCTAGGAGTCATCCACACGAGTCCACGAATCTCGACCAGATGTCCTGCTTTAAAAAATCAGCACAGTATGCTAGTACTACGCTGATCCTTCTTCGATGGTTGATCAGGTGCCTCCTTCTTCTTGATTTGGGCTCTTCTAAAGATAAAAAGTAGGAAGAGGAGTTTTAGATCTGAGACACTCTCAGAAAACTCAAGATGGAGGAAGGGAAGAGATAAAACTAACAACCCTAGAAGAAGACTCTCTTCTTCTTCTCTTTACTCTCTCCTAGACACCTTGTCTTTTGTCTATTATATCTCCACAACCCAAAGGTGTTTCTCTCTAATTTTTGGATGTCCTAAAGGACTCTCAAATCTCTGTGCTCTCTAAAAATTTTTTGAAAAAACTCATTTTATAGAAAGAGATATGATAGAGTCCTTGTCTAGGTCAAATACCTAGTCAAGGCTTATCCAAACATGGCAAGATAAGGGGAGTCCAACTCTTGGGTGCCTCCTCCTTATTTTCATACATGGACTATCAGCAAAGGATGCACAATGTGTGCCCTAAAAGTCATGAAAATCTCAAAAAAAATCTGGATAAATTCAGTGCACAAAGGAAAAAGTTTTGGATTTCTAAAATTCTATCTCATAGAATTTGAAATCCAAACTTATTCCTTCTTTGATTTGATCCACAACCACTTTCCATGTATGAAAGAAGAGAGGAAACCTTTTGGATGTGGGAAAGATCTGGGAGAGGGCTTTTGTCACACAAAATAAGAGGGGATTGGCGTGGAATAAGAGAGAGGGCGTGGGTGGGGCTTATGTGGCGCAAAGTGGAATCCTAGTCTTACTAGGATTCTATCTTATGACTTATTTTAATTTAGTTTCTTAAACCAAATCAAACAAAAATTAGATCAACCCAATTAAATAGATCTTAACCCAATTAAGAATCTAATTTAATCTGATTAAATTAGATTTAAATCTGATTTATTTTTTTAATCAAATTAGAAATTAGGTTGACCCAAGTCCTAATTGAACTAGGACTAGTTTTTTTCTTGCACTTGGCTTATCCAATAAACCAATTGAACTTGATCCAATCAAGTCCAAACCAAATCTAATTAAATTATATTCAATTAGACTTAATCTCAGCCTATTGGCTTAATCAAATTAAGCCAATTAGCAATCGAATTGCTAATCGATCCTCCTGCAACACTTGCACTAGGTTAAATGTCAATCGTATTGATCATTTAACCCTAGAATGATTCTTAATCGTTGATCAACCATCCGATCGGATCATGAACTCTAATGTGTATGACCTCATAGGTTTGAACCTAAGTCAGTAGCACAGAAATAAATTTTTGTACCAATTGAAGTGATCATCTAGTAATGGTACCCGATGACCGGATAGGTCGAATGTGTAGAACACCATCCTTAGAACCCATGTGGATATTGTTTCTATATAATTCATCCCCTTGATCAAAATGATCATAGAATACCTCAGTGTTCAACTGTCAACTCTGATCAGGTTGTCCACATTGTATTTCAAAATATCAAATCCATCTGATGGATTACCCTAACCAAGATTTTGCTAAATTAAAATACAGTGACTCATTCTTCTCCAACTCTTGGAGTGGTCAATCTCATCTCGATCATACTCTGACTTCGCAAGTACTTGACTATGCCTAGAAGCCTTCCATCACTGAATTAAAAATTCAGTTAGTCCAATACCAAAGCACAGTGAGTTGCTTGAAAGTCACTGAGGTGATCTCAGATCTACGGGACACTTATACCTATATCCCATCAGAGACATTCTCGATAGCAGAATACTCAGGAGTTGGTCACGTTCAATGATGATGTACCCTTATATCTCATCTGTATGCCATATCAGTGTCTCCACACTCCTTGGTTAAGAGGACAACCAACCCGTATGGCCTACAGCGACCTATGCTCGATAGAAGCTGTCGTCCTTATTAATAGCCTATCATTTGGTCGTGAACAGTTTTAAGGACTAATCGATAAATCCTCTCTTTATCGAATCTGAATAGTCCTAAAGATTTCATCATAACAACGGAGTTCATTAGAAGATGAAAGCTTATGATGAAAATACCAAATATATTTTATTTATTAACAAATCAATTATCATACTTGGTTGTTCAACCGTCAACAGCTTGATGATTAGTTTTTGAGACATATTTTTCAATAGGACAGTGATCAATCCATTCGAGATCGATGCACAGATCACCTCCCTTTAGGACAAATGAGTCTCGAGTCTGCAGTGTAGAGATACTGGGGTGAGAGTATAGGTGGTTGTTAGAGAATAACTTGCACTGATCATGACCAACACAAGAAATCACTTAGATGTCTACTCCCTCATCAGTAGTTTTCTCGATGCTGCAATGGTGTGATTGATCCTTTGACCTATGGTGTGTTGGCTATTCGTAGTGAAGCTATATAGTTTGACTGCATGTTTCCTTAATCCCTAGCCATATGGATCTTTGCTGTGTATGTTAGCTATGTAGGTTCAGATTCACTGTTTGGAGTAAGATACATCTAGATGGAATCTATCGACCTTGGTAGAAAAAGAGAAATCCTATGCGATTTGTAAGACTAAGTTCAGAAAAATCTATGGCCAGAGTAAGTGTGAATACTGAAAAAGAATTTTTATGAGATTCACAAATGAACTCGAGTCGAGTCAATCTAGTATATGACCGACAATGGGGTTTGACGAGTTTTTCATGACCTCTGTCAAGTCAGGACTCTTGATAGAGGGATTGTATCACGCGATAACTGCACCTAGGGGTTCACTTTTTTGTTCTACTGGGTTGTCACTATATGTTGCTAGACATCACTGGTGGATCGTGAAAACTTACTAAGATCATTTTTGGATCAACGATCTTTGTTGAGGTGAGTTGGCATCATTTCAATCCATCGAAAAGAGTTTCGATGATACTGTGATGGAGATCACGGTATGTCTCACTACCAAATAGAATAGAATCTGAAGGGTTACACACAAAAAGAGTATGACCTGATCAATAGCTTAGATTATATCTGAATTATCAATTAGATTGATAGTTTAAATTTTAGAAACTACTAATTTGTAAGTATTACAGTTTTGCCAGCTGCTAATTGTTAGCGCAGGGACTTAATTGCAAGTGTTGTAATTTTTTTAGAGCTGATTAAATTATAAATTAAATCTTAACTAATTAAAATAAAATAAAATAAAATTAAATTTATTTTAATTTAATATTAATTGGGTTTAATTATTCAAATCAGATTTGGATTTCAAGCTTGATTGGATCAAGCTTGATAGCCTTTTCGAATTCGACTCGTTTCAGACTCGATTTGAACTCGATTGAGGCTCTATTTGAATTTAATGAATCTTGATTCAGAGAGTTTTGATTCTCTAAGACTCTCTCTCTAGAAATCACAAAAAGAAGAGGAGGGAGTGTGTGAAAACATGCCCCCTTTTATTTTTGCGTGCGTGAAGGATAGGGGGCACCAATAGGTGGCACCCCACCTTATCTGAGACTCTCTCTCATCCAATTTTTTTTTTCATTTGAATATGATTCAAAATAAGATGGAAATTATCTATTTGGGCATGTAAAAAATTATTTTGTGTGACAAAATAAATTGGAGAAAATGGGCGTGCACCAATTGTGCATGTGAAATCTTTCCTTTTTTCTTTCTTACATTCAACGCCCATCTTATCTTTGATTTTGGTTTGAATGGCTAAGATCAAAAGAAATAAGATCTTTAAGGGTGTGATGAAGTGGTTGGAATGGTAAGGAGCAAGTTTGTATGCGACAAAAATCTTTTTGGGCGTGAAGAGTCTTTGATGTGAAAAAGGATGTAAGGTGCTTTCTTTCTTACATCAAGAAACTTCTTCTCAACGCCTCATTCTCCCTTCTCATGATCATCCAATGCCCAGCTTTGATAGAGATCAGATCTAAGAGAGAAAAAGAGAGAGAAGAAGAAGGGTTCTTCTTCTCTTTATGGTGATCTGGTTCAGATCCCGTTGGATCGTGCGAAAGAGTTCACGCAGCGATCTGTTTCTTCAAGATCTAGAAGAAGAGATCAAGATCCATAGATGAAGAGCGAGATCTATAAGGTGCTAGCACACCAGTGATCTCGATGCTTCGATTAGACAGCTCCATATGAATACCAGCAGAGGTCGGATGCATGCGCGGCTACGATCAGAACCCAAGACATCTGCAGGATCCGAGGTATGAAGATCTGATCTACGTTTTATTTTTTTAACAGTTTATTCTTTTATTTCAGATATCAGATCGTGGATATTTGTTCGTATCAAGATCCTTACTATGATTTTCAGATCTGATCTGGTACGTGAATAAATTAAAATTATTTTAATTTATTTATTTTTGCTGTGTAGATGTCTAGAAAAAATTTTGAACTACATGTACGAAACCGTAGGATTTTCTAATAGAATGGCATCGACACAGATCTCGAGTCAACTCTTTCAGAAAAGAGAGCCTATTTTCTGGACACAGTACTCTATTCCAGTCTCATAGACCTCGAGTCGACTTCTACAGACCTCGAGTCGACTTCCGCAGACCTCGAGTCTTGTAGAAACATCCAAAGTTTGTTAGAACAGCTAGATTCCATCCCCAATGAGCTAAAATGGCTAATTTTTCATTCGAATTACTTTAAAAGGTTAGGGTATCATTTGAATATAAGGAGGAATCTATTGAATACTAAGAATAGTCTATTCTAAGGGAAGAAGCCTATGTTTCAGCCTAGAGTATATTCAAAAGTGTTTTTGAGCTCCACATCTGAAAGTTTTTGATTTTTGAGAAAGCAATCAACAAGAGAAGTATGCCCAATCACGTGCAAAGCATCCAAATAATCTTCAAGCAAACATCAACATTTTTATCAGCTCATCAAGGAGCTTTTTATGTTGCAAAATTTTTATTTTTTTGAAATCTATTGTAACAAGTTTCAAGGGTTTGAAACTTGGAGAAAAGATTTAATTCAAACCTAAGAATTAGATTGTGAGCCTGAGGAAAGGCTTGTAAAGGTTGTGGTTGGAGATCCTAGAAAATTAACTAGATTTAATTATGAACCCAGCCAAAACAATCATATTGTAATAAGGAGATTATAGTGATAACTCTCAAGTGGAGCTTGGAGAGTAGACGTAGATGCTTGGTGTGTACTGAACCACTAAAAAAATTTTTATATTTGTGTGCTTATTTACTAGCTTTATGTTCTTGTTTAGTATTCATTGATTTAAATTCTACTATTACACATTGCATTTGATACATATTCGCAGCATCTAACTTAGTTTGTTTGAAAAATCTGCACATATTTGTTTAAATTTGTGAAAATTCAATTCACCCGTCCCCTCCTCTCTCTTGGGTTGTCTAACTAGGCAACAGTGTGTTTATTTTATCGTTAAGATTATGTTTTACAGGATTTAGAACTTGTATTTGGGGCTAAGTTCTACGAGATATGTACTACTTGTCACATGGTTGGATCATGTGGTCGCATTAGGGGCTGGAGAATTAGTGTCCAATCTTATTCTAGCATGACATTCCATGCAACTGTGACATGCTTTTGATATTTGGTGATCTTCAATCCTTCATATCAATCTCTTGAGTCATTTTAACATAATATTTGAAGAAAGATTGACCAAGGTTATGTTACTAGAGGGTAGGGGTTTTACAGCCTACATATTCTCCAATGAAATTGTTAGATTGAATCGAATTCCTAAAACCATTTTCTTCAATTGAAATGTAAATAATATTTCTAGAAAACACTATAGGAGAAGATAGAAATGATTTCAATCGGTAGACTAATGGCCAAATGGAGGTTGTCGACCAAAGTTTGACCGGGACATAGGATATGATCTTTACCCTCATAGAATTGGCATGAGGCAACTCTATGAATTGAAGAATAGCTGATCATCATTTAAAATTGTGAGCGGTGTCAGGGTACATTTGCTAGTTGAATTATTATGCAAGCAAGCTCCAATTTGAACCAATGATGAAAAAAAATATTTTGCCCAATATATCAAGGGCATTCAGTAAAAATCGGCAAGAAAATTCTGGAACAAACAGGATTCTATTATTTCCCAGTCAACAGAAGCAACAAAGACTTAAAGCGAACCAAGTGATAGCTAAAGTCTAACAAAAAAAAGGTATGGAACCTTTTACAAATGATAGCCAAGAAAGATGGGACTATTCAAAATCTTGAAGATTACCCACTAGAGGACATAAAAATCAGCTTGAATTCAAACATTTCAAAGTTGACCGTTTGAATACCATGGCACCATTGGTGAAGTTCAATATATTCAATTTGCACCATTAGCCAAATCATAATAAATTGATGATCAAATTGTTATTAGACAAACTGTAATATTGTAGTGGAATTGTATGGAGAGCTCATCAAAGAAATATCGTGGATTATCAAAGAAGACTTGCAGTTATTCAATCTTGATCTCTATGAGGAGTAGCATTCTGGAAATTCATCGAAGTCAAATCCTTTCAAGTTTGAGGGAGTTGATGCAGGTCATAAGCACACCTGGAGACAAAATAAGCTTCTATTAACCACCTTTGATGTAGAATCCCAGAGAAGCTGGAAGAATTTTCAAGTGAGCCCATTACATCTGAGTTAGCTTTCCAGCAGAATTTGAATCACCTAAACCTGGATTGGATTAGGAAATTATGGGCAAGGAATTGACGCTGCATCGGTGTTGCCAAAGTCTGTCAACTGTCAAATCAAGATATGGTGCCAAATGGTAATCTAACAGCAAAAGTCATGCCGTCAGTTCATTTTCAGATGGCAAATTATGCAGCATCGGTAGGAGTTTGTCTAATCAACTCTTATTTGGTCTAGGCATCCAACGACATCATAGCAGTCATCAGTAGGTGTTAGGATGGCCACTTTTATGCCATCAGTTTGGTCCAAAGTCCCTTAAGTGTTAGACTGTGGATACCCCTCTAATATCACTAAAACATAAATTAATGCTAAAATTATGACTTTTAGAAGCAAATTCATCCTCTGACAACAATTATAGGACTTTGAACCTATAAACATTCATTTTTCACCACAGAAGCAATGAAATATTATTTAGAAATTATCTCAGTTCTTCTGTAGTGACATGCTGCTCAAGAACATGTCTTACCATGTTGCAGGTAGTGCAAGGCCAGATGTCTTCTACCAGGATTTTAAAAAGACCAAAGAAGGAACAATGAAGTTTCAATCAGAAAGGTGCAAAGCCTTGTTGTTATCCCTAAATTTTATTTATCCTTATCTTAGTTAATTTAGGTTCAACTTTTAGTTAGAATATTTTTATTTTTACTTTTGGTTTCACTATGCATAGTTTCATTTCGTGTGGACCAGTGGTTTCCCTACTCCTAACCTGGATCAGGATAACAGTGGACATATCATGCACGTAACTTTTTCCAAGATACGTGCTGCTTATATGGATTCAGCTCCATATGACAGGAATACCTAGCCTAGGATATTAATGCAGATGACCCTAAAATGAAGGAAATAGAGATAAGTCTACATGGTAGAAAGCTAGTTAAAAGCATCCCCGAGTACTATCATGGGCAATGAATTCCATAGAGATTGGTGGGGAAGGAGCCGAGACCACCAGTCTCCCCCAATAAAAGCTGCCTAATAAAATAGTAGGTAGGGACTAAATGCTTTTGGTGCACAATCTATTTAGGATACATGCATAAAAGTAAAGAAGCTAGCAGATGATAGAAAGTGAAAGTAGGACCATCTATGTCCAAAAAGCAGTCCCCTAAGCCTTTTCTCATACTACTACTGTTATAGCCCAAGCCCATGACATCATGATCCAAGCCCAACAAAAAAAAAAAAGAAAAAAAAAACAGAGTAAAAACCGGGAAGAAGACTCCCGGTAGGAGTCTTCTTCTCCGGCGAGACCCAAGCATATTGGGAGTCCTAGGACCTCTCAAAGTCCTAGGACCCTCTATAAGAAGGTCTCCCCTCTCCTTAGAATCGACCATCGGCCTCCTCCCTCTCTCTTTCTCCCCATTTTACTCGATCGGAGCCGCGGACATTGTTGGGTTTCTCGCCGTGATTTCTCGCTGGCGAGGTCACCGGAGGCCGGGGTGAGCCTTCCTCTCCTTCCTCTCTTCCTTCCCTTTCTTTCCGTATTTTTGCTTGAGGCTGCCGGCGACGAGTGTCGCCGATTTTTGGTCGGGAAAGACCCCTGTTTTGGGCCATTTTCTCCTTGGATTTTCCGATGCCGGCGATCGAAATCGACCGCCGGCCCTGCTCCTCCGTAACCGGGGGAGCAGTCTCCCTCTGCCGTTAGTCTCCGCCGCAGCGGCCGTGGCCTGAACGGCCGGCCAAGGAAGGGCCAAAGGTCCTCTGTTCCGGCGCGGGAAGGGCCGAGAAGAAGAAGAAGAAAAAGAAGAAAAAGAAGAAAAGAAAAAGAAGAAAAAGAAGAAAAGGAAAGGAAAAAGAAGAAAAAGAAAAGAAAAAAAAAAGAAGAAAAAGAAAAAAGAAAAAGAAAAAAAAAGGGGCGGAGAGAGAAACTCTCTCTGCTCTCTCTCTCTCTCTCCCTCTCTCTTTTTAGATTTTAGGATTTATGGAATTAATTAATTAATTAATTAAAAAAAATTAAATTAGCAATAAAAATAAAAATAAATAAATATAATTAGGGTATCCATGGATTAGTTTGAAAAACCCTGGATGCTGTCGACAAATTGATCCTCGTGGGGACATTAGATTTTAACAATTTAGTTATTTTTAATTCGATGAAGTTTTGATATAAAACATGATATTTGACGTATCAGGTTCAGAGAAGGATTTTCGAGATTCCTAGAATTTTTAGTTGGATTTTCTTTTAAGGTAAGTAGTGTTTACTTTTACTGAATTTATCTGGTAAAATTTTGAATTAAATAAATTTATGCATGCTTGTGATTGAAATTATTTATTGAAATAATTATTGAAATTATTTATGATTAAAGTTAATTGTAGAAATTATTTATGATTGAAGTTATAATTAGTACGATGATGTATGATCACAAAGAATGATATGGTTGATTTGACTCAAATATTATTTATTTATATTATTTTAAAAATAATATATAAATTGGAAGAAAATATGAAATTGACAACCTGACTGTGTTGAGGACCCCGCCAATGGGGGCATATACGTTGGCAATTGACTGTCCTGAGGATTTATGTCACCAGTGAGACCAGCGACATGTCAGTTAGACCAGTGACAAAACCACCAGCGAGACCAGCGGTTCCAAAGGACTTGGCTGCCAGATGATTCGCAGCCCACCGCAAGCAGATACGTGGTATTATGACCCTGCCACAGGGATAATGTGGTCATAGTCATGGTTGGTAAGAAGAACTTAAGAAAATTGATGAATTTAAGATGAAAAGCATAATTGAAAATTATGATGAATTGACTTTTATATATGATTGACAGTATGAATATGATTCCATGAATTTACATATTGATTTGTTATCAGTAAATTGATATGCATAGTATTATTTGCCTGATTTATTCAGTTAAAGGTATACACTGCTTACTGGGCTATTTAGCTCATGATAAGTTTTATGTTTTTCTTACAGATCCAAAAAATTAGCATAATGCGGGATTTCGGTTGGGAGAGCGATTAGAGATGGAGTTAGCTCATTGATTTAGGATTTTTCTCAGAATTTATTTAAGACTTTTTAGTTTTGTTTTTAGTATTGACTTTGTCAGACAGTTACTTTCTTTTGAACACTGAGTTTTAATTTGTTATTTGAACTAAGGTTTGATTATTAAATACTGAAAAATTTATTTAACTGTTTGTGAAGATATCATGATGAGATGCCTTGCATGCTTATGGAAAAAGTATTCTATAAGTATGCGGCGGTTGCCATGACCCTCGATTCAAATCTCGGGTCGGGGGTGTGACAATTAATATGGTATCAGAGCATAAGTAGATAGATAGAGACATGTAGAATAGAGTGAGCGAGTGATGGGTAGACATTAGGAAATTGAAAGGTTAGTTATGATGATTATGATTTGACTTGTCACAAGTAAGTTATGACCTTATTAAGGATAAGTTATTATCTCAAATCTATCATAGGTCAATATGCCTCCACGACGAGCGAGGAATACTCAAGGAGCGGTAGGAGGGACATCAAATCCACTTGGTGATAATACTCCCCAATTAAACAGCGGCACAACTCAGCAGGAGGGAATCCATGATCCTACCAGAAATACTCCGCAGTACAGGAGGAGCCGAACATGACTCAACTAATGCAAACTCTGATCGGAGTAGTTCAAACACAACAGTAGTTACTTCAACAACAACATGCACAGCCACGTCAGCATGTTCCACCGACACCTGGACATGGAGAACATCCAATACAGAGAAACAACATTGTTGAATTTAAGAAGCTAGCTCCTCCAGCCTTCAAAGGGACCATCGAACCACTGGAAGCAGATAATTGGATTATGGAAATGGAGAAGGCCTTCGCCATGCAAGAATGCCACGATGAAGAGAAGATCCGCTTTACAGCATATCTGTTACAAGGTGAGGCATACAACTGGTGGCGTATACTGAAACAAAAATATGAGCATGATAGGATACCACTCATTTGGAAGAGATTTTGAGATGAATTCTTTGATAAGTATTTCCCCCGAAGTGTCAGAATACAGAAAGAGCAGGAGTTCATTCACCTGAAACAGGAAAATAGATCGTTGCAGAATATGAAGCTAAATTCATGGAGTTAGCCAAGTTTGTTCCAAGATTAGTTGAGATTGAGCAAGACAGAGTACATAAATTTGAAATGGGACTGAAGACAGAAATCAAAAAATAGGTTGTACCCTATGAGCTAACTACCTATGCCTCAGTTGTGAACAAAGCTCTAATAATTGAGAGAGAAGTTAATGAAGCTCATGTGGAACGAGAATGGAATCAGAAGAAGAGAAATAGGTTTAGTGGAACTCAAGGATGAAATCAGAACAATAAGGTTCCAGCAAAGAAGCCAGCAACTGATAAGAATCGTGAGAATGTGGCAGCTAGATGTTCGAGATGTGGCCGAAGAGAGTATGAGACTTCTAATTGCCCATGGAATACCGGTTCGTATTTTAGATGTGGACAGAAAGGACACAAGATTGCAGATTGCCCCCAGATGGACGAAAATAGATCAACACAAGCAAAGGATGGAGGTCAAAGGCCGAAAACTCAAGGAAGAATCTATGCACTCACACAACAGGATGCTCAGGCCTCCAATGCTGTGGTGACAGGTACCATTCCTGTATCTGGTATTCATGCTTCAGTTTTATTTGATTCTAGTGCTACACACTCCTTTATATCCACTACTTTTATTAGACAACATGATATAAGTTGTGAACCTATGAAAACCAAATTATATGTTGAGACACCAGTAGGTGGTATTCTGAGTACTGAAAGTGTGTGCAAGTCATGTAGTATCAGAATAGGAGAAAAAGAACTATCAACAGATTTGGTGGTCCTGGATATGCATGATTTCGATGTCATTCTAGGAATGGATTGGCTGGCTACTTATCATGCCTCTATGGATTGTCATGGAAAGAGAGTGAACTTTCACATATCGGGAGAATTAACTTTTAGTTTTGATGGAAGTACAGAAACCACCCCTCCACGTATTATTTCATTTGTGCAAGCTAGACAGATGATAAGAAAGGGATGTAGAGGTTACCTAGTATCAATAAAGAATAAAGAACATGATGAATTGAAGTTACAGGATATTCCTATCGTAAATGAATTTTCGGATGTATTCATTGATGATTTAGTCGGACTACCACCAGATAGAGAAATTGAATTTACTATTGAGTTGGCACCCAATACCAGTCCGATTTCTAAAGCTCCTTACAGAATGGCCCCTATGGAGTTAAAGGAGTTAAAAGATCAATTACAGGATTTATTGGATAAAGGTTTTATAAGGCCTAATGTAACTCCTTGGGGAGCTCCAGTCTTATTTGTAAAGAAGAAAGATGGTAGTATGAGACTTTGTATCGACTATAGAGAGTTGAATAAAAATACTATCAGAAATAAGTATCCTCTACCTCGAATCGATGATTTGTTTGATCAGTTGCAAGGTGCACAAGTCTTTTCTAAAATTGATCTTCGTTCAGGGTATCATCAGTTAAAAATCAAAATAGAGGACATACCAAAGACTGCATTTAGAACTCGTTATGGACATTATGAATTTTTAGTGATGCCTTTTGGGTTAACCAATGCTCTAGCAGCCTTTATGGATTTAATGAACAGAATATTCAAATCCTATCTTGATAAGTTTATTGTCGTATTTATTGACGATATCTTGATATATTCGAGAAGTAAATTGGAGCATAAAGAATATTTACGGTGTGTACTACAAATATTGAGGAAAGAAAAATTTTATGCCAAATTTAAGAAGTGTGAATTTTGGCTGGACAAAATAGTCTTTTTAGGACACATCGTATCTAAGGATGGAATTTCTGTGGATCCAGCAAAAGTGGAAGTGGTGATGCAGTGGAATAGACCTACAAATATTTCTGAGATTCGAAATTTTCTGGGAATGGCAGGATATTACAGACGATTTGTAGAAGGATTCTCCCGCATAGCTACACCCTTGACTCGTCTTACTCAAAAAGGGGTTAAATTTGAGTGGACTGAAGTTTGTGAACAGAGTTTCCAAGAATTAAAATAATGATTAGTTTTAGCCCCTATCCTTACTATACCAACAGGAGATGAAGGTTTCACAATATATAGTGATGCATCTAAAAAGGGACTCGGCTGTGTATTAATGCAACATGGTAAGGTAGTAGCCTATGCCTCAAGACAATTGAAACCATATGAACAAAATTATCCGACACATGATTTGGAATTAGCTGCAGTGATTTTTGCCCTAAAAATTTGGAGACATCACTTATACGGTGCGCAGTGTGAAGTGTTTACTGATCATAAGAGTTTGAAGTACATTTTTATACAGAAAGAATTAAACATGAGACAAAGAAGGTGGTTAGAACTATTAAAGGATTATGATTTAACAATCCATTATCATCCGAGAAAAGCTAATGTTGTTGCTGATGCCCTTAGTAGAAAATCTATGGGAAATTTGGCAGTTTTAATTACACATCAAAGCCAATTATTCGAGGATATAAGAAAACTGGAATTAGACATCTGAATATATGACTCAACAGTACGGTTAGCCAACATGAGGGTTCAGCCAACACTCATTGAAAGAATTTTAGTTGCCCAGAATGATGATCCACAACTAATGAAAATAAAAAATTCAGTGGAAGCTGGTGTTCAATCTGAATTCAAGATACATGAAGACGGTTCGTTGAGGTTCGAAAATAGGATTTGCGTACCCAATGATTCAGCACTCAAGCATGAAATACTTCAGGAGGCACATCAGACCGGTTATACAGTTCATCCGGGAGGTACTAAGATGTATAGAGACTTAAAGGAAATGTACTGATGGAATAATATGAAGAGAGAGATCGCTCAATTCGTGGCTCAATGTTTGGTGTGTCAACAAGTTAAAGCTGAACATTAGAGGCCTGCGGGACTACTTCAATCTCTTGATATTCTAGTTTGGAAGTGGGAACATATCACTATGGATTTTGTAACTGGACTACCGAAGACTCTCAGTAAAAATGATACAGCCTGGGTGATTGTGGATCGATTGATAAAGTCTGCACACTTTCTACCAATTAGAGTTGGATTTACCTTGGAAAGACTAGCAAAGTTATATATGAAAGAAATTGTAAGGCTACATGGAATTTCAGTGACCATCGTATCGGATCGAGACACCAGATTTGTATCACAGTTTTGGAAGAGCTTACATAAGGCATTAGGAACAAAATTGAATTTCAGTACAGCTTTTCATCCACAGACTGATGGTCAGTCAGAGAGAACTATTAAGATCTTAGAAGATATGTTGAGAACCTATATTTTGGATATGAAAAGTTCATGGGATGAGCATCTACCTTTGATTGAGTTTGCTTACAATAACAGTTATCAGGCTAGCATTGGTATGGCACCTTATGAAGCTTTATATGGTAGAAGATGTCGATCACCGATTCACTAGGATGATGTTGGTGAGCGAAGAATATTGGGTCCCAAACTTGTTCAACAAGCAGTCGAGAAGATTAAATTAATTAAAGAATGACTTCGAGCAGCATAAAGCAGACAGAAAAGTTATGCAGACCACAGGAGACAAAAATTAGAATTTCAAGTCGGTGACCATGTATTTCTTAAAGTATCTCCTTCAAAAGAAATCTCAAGATTTGGCATTCGTGGCAAATTGAATCCTAGATATGTGGGTCCGTTTGAGATTTTGGAAAGAATTGGTGAGGTGGCTTATCGACTTACCTTACCCCCTTCACTTGCAGGAGTACATAATATTTTTCATGTTTCTATGTTAAAGAAATATTTACCAGATCCCAATCACATCGTGGAACTTGAACCAGTACAAGTCAGGAAAGATCTAACATATGAAGAATACCCGATACGGATTGTAGACCGTAAAGAACAGGTGTTGAGACGTCGCAACATTCCTTATGTCAAGGTACAGTGGAGTCGACATTCAGAAAGAGAAGCTACTTGGGAGCTAGAGGAAGAAATGAAGCAAAAATATCCCCAGCTCTTCGAGACTACAGGTATGAAAAAAATTTCGAGGATGAAATTTTTTTTTAGGGGTGAAGAATGTTATAGCCCAAGCCCATGACATCAGGATCCAAGCCCAACAAAAAAAAAAATAGAGTAAAAATCAGGAAGAAAACTCCCGGTAGGAGTCTTCTTCTCTGGCGAGACCCAAGCATATTGGGAGTCCTAGGACCTCTCAAAGTCCTAGGACCCTCTATAAGAAGGTCTCCCCTCTCCTTAGAATCGACCATCGGCCTCCTCCCTCTCTCTTTCTCTCCATTTTTCTCGATCGGAGCCGCGGACACTGTTGGGTTTCTCGCCGTGATTTCTCGCCGATGAGGTCACCGGAGGCCGGGGTGAGCCTTCCTCTCCTTCCTCTCTTCCTTCCCTTTCTTTTCGTATTTTTGCTTAAGGCTGCCGGCGACGAGTGTCGCCGATTTTTGGTCGGGAAAGACCCCTGTTTTGGGCCATTTTTTCTTTGGATTTTCCGGTGCCGGCGATCGAAATCGACCGCCGGCCCTGCTCCTCCGTAACGGAAGGAGCAGTCTCCCTCTGCCGTCAGTCTCCACCGTAGCGGCCGCGGCCTGAACGGCTGGCCAAGGAAGGGCCAAAGGTCCTCTGTTCCGATGCGGAAAGGGCCGAGAAGAAGAAGAAGAAAAAGAAGAAAAAGAAGAAAAGAAAAAGAAGAAAAAGAAGAAAAGGAAAAGAAAAAGAAGAAAAAGAAAAGAAAAAAAAAGAAGAAAAAGAAAAAAGAAAAAGAAAAAGAAAAAAAAAAGGGGCGGAGAGAGAAACTCTCTTTGCTCTCTCTCTCTCTCTCCCTCTCTCTTTTTAGATTTTAGGATTTATGGAATTAACTAATTAATTAATTAAAAAAAAATAAATTAGCAATAAAAATAAAAATAAATAAATATAATTAGGGTATCCATGGATTAGTTCGAAAAATCGTGGATGCTGTCGACAAATTGATCTTCGTGGGGACATTAGATTTTAACAATTTAGTTATTTTTAATTCGATGAAGTTTTGATATAAAACATGATATTTGACGTATCAGGTTCAGAGAAGGATTTTTGAGATTCCTAGAATTTCTAGTTAGATTTTCTTTTAAGGTAAGTAGTGTTTACTTTTACTGAATTTATCTGGTAAAATTTTGAATTAAATAAATTTATGCATGCTTGTGATTGAAATTATTTATTGAAATAATTGTTGAAATTATTTATGATTAAAGTTAATTGTAGAAATTATTTATGATTGAAGTTATAATTAGTATGATGATGTATGATCACAAAGAATGACATGGTTGATTTGACTCGAATATTATTTATTTATATTATTTTAAAAATAATATATGAATTGAAAGATAATATGAAATTGACAACCTGACTGTATTGAGGACCCCGCCAATGGGGGCATATACGTTGGCAATTGACTGTCCTGAGGATTTATGTCGCCAGTGAGACCAGCGACATGTCGCCAGTGAGACCAGCGACAAAACCGCCAGCGAGACCAGCGGTTCCAAAGGACTTGGCTGCCAGATGATTCGCAGCCCACCGCAAGCAGATACGCGGTATTATGACCCTGCCACAAGGATAATGTGGTCATAGTCATGGTTGGTAAGAAGAACTTAAGAAAATTGATGAATTTAAGATGAAAAGTATAATTGAAAATTATGATGAATTGACTTTTATATATGATTGACAGTATGAATATGATTCCATGAATTTACATATTAATTTGTTATCAGTAAATTGATATGCATAGTATTATTTGCCTAATTTATTCAGTTAAAGGTATACACTACTTACTGGGCTATTTAGCTCATGATAAGTTTTATGTTTTTCTTACAGATCCAGAAAATTAGCATGATGCGGGATTTCGATTGGGAGAGCAATTAGAGATGGAGTTAGCTAATTGATTTAGGATTTTTCTCAGAATTTATTTAAGACTTTTTAGTTTTATTTTTAGTATTGACTTTGTCAGACAGTTACTTTCTTTTGAACACTGAGTTTTGATTTGTTATTTGAACTAAGGTTTGATTATTAAATACTGAAAAATTTATTTAACTGTTTGTGAAGATATCATGATGAGATGCCTTGCATGCTTATGGGAAAAGTATTCTATAAGTATGCGGCGGTTGCCATGACCCTCGATTCAAATCTCGGGTCGGGGGCGTGACAACTACCACCATAAATTCCAAGGAAATTAAGAACGCTGGAGAGTTCACCTTACACCTCTTAGTATGGAAGTTCTTGACAAAGACACTCTAATACTCATTGCCGATAGTGAAAGGAATCAAGAGCGAGTGATGCTTGGAGAGGTGGGAGTAGGAGCTTGTTTATAGTCCCTGGGGCTTGAATAAGCTCAAAGCCTCGCTTGAATCCTTTAGAAAGAGGATCAAGAAAAGAAAATAGTTGAAATTTGAATTCACAGCAGCCATCTACTGCTTAAAGCAATCAAACAATAGGAGACTCATACAAATAACTAAGGATCCTTTCAAAATTCAGAATTGGTTTGAGCAGGTACATATAGGAATCTATTTCATTTTGAATTGGATGGAAAACGGCCTACCATCTGACTAGATCAAATGTCAAAATCTGCCTTTCAAGATCCAAAAAGATCCACCTCCTATGTGACCGAATGCAACTAAAAACAATTTGGGTGCATATGAGCTGATGCATTGGTCCATATCCTTAGTCTTTTGAGAGTTAGTGACACAAGAGTCGGGGGCGTGGAATTACATTTATGAACTTTCTTTATCCTAGATAGAGTTTCAAAAGTGGGTTATTAATGGTTGCCTCCAATTATCATTGCTGCCGTCGTGCTAGCCATCGAGCTAGCTAGAGCACTAGAGAGCTCGATGAGATGGTACTGGAGCCCAAGGAGCTAGCCATAGATCTTGGCATGCCTTGAAAGATGGATGTTGGTGGCCAGATCTTTACTCCAATGCTAGGGTCAGTCCTGAAACACCATAAATAAAGAAAGTCCACATGTCAAACAGTATTTAGTGGAGGACCCTTCGATGCCTAAGTTAGATAACCCTCAGAAAAATAGAAAATTTTTTTAGTGAAAAATAGAGAGTATAGAGAGCACAATGAGTTTAGTCAAAGATAGACTTTCGACTTAGCTTAGACTTAACTCACATGGAGAATCTCCTTAGAGTGGTTTATATAGGTGAGAACTAGAACACGCCATGATAAAATCTTGGGATGTGCGAGGGTGGCCATTGTGGATAATCACTAGCACATCTAGAAGATATTGCAGGGGCCATTCTCCCATGATCTCATGGTAATGGAGGTTGTTCCATAGTTATGGACTAGCTGAACAGACTAGAAGAATTCAGGCATCTCCGCATGCCTTCAGACTAGCCATATGGCAAGAACTGGTTAATTGCTGTGAATGCTTCATGGTATGTAGGCTCGTCGCGAGCTCTAACTGATTGATTCTACAACATTGGTTGAGATCGATTTTCAGGTATACGACTTGTCCCCTACTTTCGAGGCTGAGGTGACTTATTAGCTTAGGTGAAAAAAATAGAAGAGTTGGTGAGGATGACTAGCTGTGGCTTTGTGAATCTGACTCACAATGTTGACCCATGAAGTGGCAAGCTAAGCCGTGAAGCCGTGCTACTTCACTTGTTTTTTTAAATTTACTACAGGAAGCTTATGGATATTGCATTTATAAGAGACGTGCCAACGCCCGCAATTCTCAAAAAAACATCATGAGTGGTGGGAATTCTAATATAATGATCGGATGCTTTGCCACTTATTGTCCTAGTGATGATTCAGAGTTGACTAGCTGGCTAACACATGCTTGATGATCAGATAGATGGTTTTGAACAATCGCACTGATTAGAGCCCTTTGAGGCCCTATATAAGGCTTAGAGTATGTACTTTTTCATATTTTGTTTCTTCACTCAACTGTGCCAAAGAAGTAGAAAAGTGCATGAAACCCTCTAATGATAGAGTTTGCCACAACTGTCAACCTCCATCACTTTCAATGCACCCATCGAGTTCCTATTGAAGCCCCATTCTCGCTATAGGTCTTTGATAGGTTCCTAACTCTTTCTAGTCCTTCTTTGGTGTCCAATGTCCTTTTGCCTTCATGAAATGAAATATATTTTTCTTTCTCATAAGCTTTTTATGCAAAGTGTGTTGCTCAGAAAAATCTAACTTGTGTGGTTCGCTAGAATTTAGCTAAGCCATTTTGCTTATCCAGATAGTTTGGCAAAACAACAAGTTGTAGGTCATTGTTCAAACCAATGCAAGCCTACTCGAATCAGCTGACATACCCTATTCCATGAAGGGTGCATAGATGAGCAAAGCTAAGCTCAGATGTGGTTTAACCCTAGTTGCAATGTGAGTGGGGTCATGCACCCTGAGTTGTTTCCCAATCATCGTCTCATCTTGAGAATATGTAGATGACATCATATGGTTCTAAGACACAACTTTTGGGTCTATCATCCATGGGGACTCTACTTCAGATGCCGTGTTGCCTTCATTTGAGTAATTTTCTAAGGTGGTGACTATCCAGAAGAGGACTACACAAAGAATGTCACCTAAATGGGGATCTGAACCATTAGAGGCTTGAAGAACATGGCAACTGGTTAGTGATTAAGGGGGAACAATCTGATCTTAACCATTCGAGGACATTATAAATAGAGGAGGAAGTTGCCACTAGTAGGTAAACTAGATTCCATCTCCTCTTCTCCAACTTCTACCATCATGAATTGCTTGCCGGTGGGCTAGGTGGAGGAGCACTTGGAAGCACTCCAAGCTTCCCCTGAAGAAGCCACTAAAAAGGTGGAAGAGCTCAAGGGTGAGCTTATTGTCCTTGAAACAGGTTGGTTGCTAAGACGACAATGATTGCCCATTAAAGGGTGGCCAAGATTGAGGCAAAGTCAAGGCGACCGAGTTATAGTTGGAGGAGGCTGCGAGGAGGATCTCATAGTCGATGGCGTGTGATATTCCTTCGATTATGTCTAAGAGAGAGGTTGGTGTTTTAATAGAATTCTTTTTTTCCATGTGTTTTGCTCTGATGAATGGTTGTGTTGAATGATTGCTTGCTTTGTCCTTTGCTCGAAGATTGGATATGCATCCATTATTGAAGTAGCCTTTAGGGTCCTGCCCCTAACCTTACTTATAGTGGTCAATTATCAAGAGATCATCATCATAAGCCTTGTCCCCTAGCCTCAATAGAGCTATACCAAAGTGAGGACTTGATGTTTTCCTACCGTAGGCATTTGATCTCCACGCTATCCACACCTTGAATGCTAGGCCGCTACTTGATTTGCTAGAATTTTGATCTAGATTGCTCAACTTGATGGAACAAATTAGCTCGCCAGATACTTCAGCTTGGACTACTCCACCTTATAGAGGTCATGTTGTTGGAAAACCGACAGATGCATAGCATATATTTTAAACATTTTTTATGCAATAAAAAATCAAATTAAATAATTTAATCGGTGCTACATGCTTAAGATCTAATCTTAATGCCTATCCTAGGATCTATAATATGATATAATGCATATACATGATCTGAAAATGAAATCTGCACATATGACATACCAAATAGTGATCATAGATCTAATCTATTCATCAATCAAGTTCATAACTCGATACCTTTGTGTAGACAAAAAGACTCCATGTCTGAAATTCATGGACTTGAAGTTTGCTTGCAGCTGCAAAGGATGTCTGACCTCTACAGATGATCCACTCGAAGTCTTATGCTGATCTGTCATCCCGAGAGTGCTAGCTCGCATAATGACTTCTAAATGGCTAATCTATCTTTCATGTTCAGACATCCCAGACTTCTCTATCTGAAGAAGGATTAGGAGTAATGTGTGGTGTAGGAAGAAGGAGAGAAGAACTCTTTCTCTCTTAGATATTCCCTCTCCCAAAATCCTAGAACAATTTTCTAGGACGCTCACCCAAGAAGAGGAAGTTCTCCTCTATGCTGACATGCCAATGATGGCCGCCCAACCAAGACCTCATGCCCCAAAACTCTAGCCTCAATGATCTCCCAATGATCTCTATATTCTCATTGTTGTCCCATAAAATTCAGGGGTTTATATAGATGAGGCGTGGAGGTGTTTGGATAAGAACAGATTTTTTATCTACACTTGAATTCAAATCAAATTTGAATTTGATTGGATCAACCAATTGATCCAAACTTTTAATCCCTATCAAGAGTGGGCGACAAGGCTTCTTAGGGTGGAGATCCATCATGCCAATCTAAATTTGGCATTGGGAAGGGCATGCACACAAGGGTGGTCGGCAGTAGTGAAGAGTCTAACTTGTTTTGGACTCTAGGGTTTCATCCAATAGGTCTCCAATCTAGTCAAATTAGGTTAAACCAATTAGATCAATCTGAATCCAATCCAATTAGGTCCCAATATAATTAAATCCTAATCAAATTAGAATTTAATTAAGCCCAAGTCCTGATCAAATCAGGAACCATTCACCCTAGACAATTAGGTCATCTCCATTGAATCCAATTCAATTAGATTTGAACCAAATTACTTTGCTCAATCAAATTGAACTAATCAGTAATCTAATTGCTAATTAATCTTTCGATAATAGATTGTAATTTTTTCATAAAGCTAACCATCAATCGAATTGATGATTAAACCTTAAAATAATTCTTAATCATTGATCAGTCATGTGATCACTTAGTAATTTTTTTTGAGTGCGACCCCATAGGATCTCTTGGGTATAAAATATCCCCCCAGCCAAAGTTCGTGTCAGGAATGATCCTCCCGGGATTCTACCGATGTCCGACCTTCGGCGACATCTTTCCGAACCTCTCCGGCGGTCATGCCTCCGCAACGCTCCCAAGTCCTGCCGATGGATAAACCCCCACCAGTGTCGACCGGATTCTCCACGACGGACGGACTCCATCCAAGTTTCTACGGTGGTCGACCACCTTCTAGACTTCGTCCGAGCTCCTACGGGAACCGAACTTCTTCCCCGAACTCCGACTGTAGGTAGACTTCATCCGAGCTCCTACGGGAGCCGGACTTCTTCCCCGAACTTCGACTGCAGGTATACTTCGTCCGAGCTCCTACGGGAGCCGGACTTCTTCCCCGAACTTCGACTGCAGGTAGACTTCGTCCGAGCTCCTACGGGAGCCAGACTTCTTCCCCGAACTCCGACTGCAGGTAGACTTCATCCGAGCTTCTACGGGAGCCGAACTTCAGCCCCAAGCTCCTATCGCAGGTGGGCCTCATCTGAATTCTGACAAGGGCCGGACTCTAGGCCCCCACCACAAGTGGTCTGCTCCGAGCTACCACTACAAGCGGTCCGCTCTGAGCTACCACTACAAGCGGTCTGCTCCAAATTTCTACTATGAGCGGTCCACGTCAGATTTCTACTGTAAGCCTCCACCTGAGCTTCTATTGTGAATGAATTCCTTCCAAACTTCTATTGCAGGCAGGCTTCGATCGAGCTTCCTCGACAAATGATCCCCATCTGGGCTTCTATGGAGATCGGACTCCGATCGAACTTCTGTAGTGGATAGATTCCGAATGAACTCCTACGACGCACGGACTCCAACAACCGGACCCCGCCAGTGGATGAACCTCTCCAGCGCCATCCAACATCCATGATAGGTCGACCTTCTGCTGAGTTCTGCGTGAAACCGAACTTCATCTACGGAAAGCCTCTAACCGAGCTCCTACAGCAAATGGCCCTCGCCTGCAGTACTAGCACCCAAGGCACCCAATGGTAGAAGGCTCGCCAGTAACATCCGAGCTCCTCTCAGATGGAGAGCTATCTCTCTCTGTCAGACACCTCAACCAAGCTTCGGCCGACAGGCCTGGACTCCCTGGCAGGCCATAGTAATGGCCATGACTCTGCTCCACTTTCTATGATGGATTCCGCATGGCTCCACCACTCTCTGACAAGTCGCGACAATAGACACTACTCCACTCCCTGCGACAAGCTCCACGTGGCTCTGAACAGCCGCTGACGCCACTACTCTCTGCAACAAACTCCTTATGGCCTTGAACGGCCCACTACCAGGCGGTTACAAACGTCGCTATCAGTCTGTTGCGCCCTCCACCTATAAAAAGGGGACCCCAGATACGTTATTCTCTAAGCTCTAATTTCTATCTCAAAACTCTGCTAAAATTTTCGTTCGAGCACTCCATTCTTGTTGAGGCAGAGAACTGACTTGAGCGTCGGAGGATCTTACCGGAGTACCCCCAACTCCGGTTTAGACTTTCTTTGCAGGTCTCGACGGCGACCGCGACTCCCTTGACTCCAGCTTCTCCGACGTCGGTGGATTTTTGCACCAACAGGATTGGCGCTAGAGGGAGGGCCTGCTGTCTTAGCGATACCCTTGTTCTTAAAGGAGCGCTCAATGGGATCACCTCCGGTCATCTTCTCCGACATCCTCTTCTCCTTCCTCTACTTGATCTTCGCCCGATGCCTCCCCACAAAACATCCACCCGACGATCCACGACCTCTACGGCCAGATCTCAGGCTCCGGCCTCATCTCCGATCTCCCAGGCTCCTCTTCCTCTGACGACAGCAGTCGGCATGGAGCAGCCCGACAATCGGCCTCCGATCGGTTTCACCAACATCATCTCAGGAGAATCCTGGTAGGGAACAACCGGTGTATTGGCCGGACCTCCCAAGCAACAAAGGATTGAGGAATCCATAACCTTTACTAAGGAAGATGCTCGGGGAGTTCAATTCCCTCATAACGATGTGGTTGTAGTCTCTTTAAATATAGCCAATTATGATGTGCGCCGTATTCTTATCGACAATAAAAGTTCGGCCGACATTTTGTTCTACGATGTCTTCTCAAAAATGTCCATCCTTGACGGACGTTTGGGGCCGATTAGCTCCCCTCTAGTAGGGTTTACTGGTGATGCTATCCCGATGGAGGGGGTAATAACTTTGACTGTAGTTGCGGGTCGATATCCAAGACAATCCAGGGCTCTGGTGGATTTTCTGGTGGTGAAGGCGCCGTCAGCCTATAACGCAATCCTTGGCTGACCTGGCCTCAATGCCCTCCGGGCCGTGGTGTCGACCTACCATCTGAAATTGAAATTCCCTACTAACCAGGGGGTCGAAGAAGTCAAGGGAGATCAAGCCCTGGCTAGACACTGCTACAACATAGCCTTGCAAAGAAGTGACCAATCTGACCTCTGTCTGGTTGATGGATTGGACGCCCGCGACGACCTCGCTTAGGTAAGGGGCGGGCCAATTGAAGATCTGGTTTCGATCCTCTTGAATGATGGGAGTGCAGAGCATGTGGTGAAGATCGGCTCCAACCTGGGAGAAGAGGTACGGACGCAGCTCATTGATTTTTTACAAAAGAATACGGATGTTTTCGCTTGGGTTCCAGCGGATATGCCGGAGATTGACGCAGAGGTCATGGAATATCGTCTGGCCGTTGATCCAAAGCATCGGCTGATGAAAGAAAAAATTCGAGGTCATGCATCGGAAAGGCAAAAAGTGATAACCGAGGAAGTGGATAAACTCCTGAAGGCCGAATTCATTAGAGAAGTCAATTATCCTAACTGGATTTCCAACATTGTCCTAGTCAAAAAGGCAAACGGCAAGTGGAGGATGTGTATAGACTTCAAAAAGTTGAATAAAGCCTGTCCAAAGGATAGCTACCCTTTGCCCAGAATTGATCAACTAGTGGATGCAACCTCGGGCCATGAGCTTCTCACCTTTATGGATACATTCTCTAGCTATAATCAAATCAGAATGGCACCAGAAGATGAAGAAAAGACTGCTTTCATTACTAACCGTGGTCTTTACTATTACAGGGTCATGCCTTTCGGCCTCAAAAATGCAGGTGCAACCTATCAACGGCTGGTGAACAAAATCTTCAAGGAGTAGATCGACTGCAACATGGAGGTCTACGTGGATGTCATGCTCGTGAAAAGTAAATCTTCAACGAACCACATCGCCAACCTCGAGGAGACCTTCGGCGCCCTTTGAAAATATAAGATGAAGCTGAACCCGACTAAGTGTGCTTTCGGAGTGACCTCGGGGAAGTTACTGGGCTTCATGGTATCGGGGCGCGGATCGAAGCCAATCCGGAGAAGATTCGCGCCATCCAGGAGATGGCCGCCCCGAAGTCGATAAAAGAGGTTCAGCACCTTATAGGGAGGGTGGCAGCCCTGAATCGCTTCGTTGCGAGGTCGGTCGAGTGGTGCTTACCCTTCTTCCAAACCCTCAAGCGGTCGAAAAACTTCTGTTGGACCACTGAGTGTCAACAGGCGTTCGAAGAACTAAGGAACTACCTCGGCTCACCTCCGCTATTGGCGAAGCCCCAACCCGGGGAGGAGTTATTCTTATACCTGGCGGTCTCCCCTATGGCTCTCGCAACAGTTCTTGTTAAGGAAGAAGCAAAAATTCAACGGCTGATCTACTACATCAGTCGCGTGTTGAGAGACGCCGAAACCAGGTATACTAAATTAGAAAAACTAACTTACGCCCTGTTGATTGCAGCCCAGAGGCTCCGACCTTATTTTCAAGGGCACACCGTAACGTTGCTCACCGACTAGCCGATTAAGACGATTTTGCACCGGGCGGATGCTTTCAGGAGGATAGCGAAATGGGCGATCGAGCTCACAGAGTTCGACATCAACTATCAACCTAGGCCGATAGTAAAAGCCCAGATATTGGCAAATTTTATAGTAGAATGCACTATCTCAGAGGAGGCCGAACCTGAACAAGGTGAAATTGACGGCCTGAAGTCCCGACTGAACTCCTCTGAAGAAGAAGCAGACCCCCCTGATTGCTTTTGGGCCCTCTATGTGGATGGATCCTCCAACATGTCGGGTGCAGGTGCGGGCCTGATCTTGATCAGTCCGGAGGGGATCATCGCGGAGTACGCGCTGCGCTTCGAGTTCCCCGCAACAAACAATGGAGCGGAATATGAAGCTCTGATTGTAGGATTGAGGATCGCCAAAGAATTAGGAGTAGATCGGCTCCAAGTTTACAGCGACTCCCAATTGGTAGTGGGACAAGTCAGCGGAAACTACGAAGCACGGGAGGACAGCATGGCTAAATATCTTGAAAAGGTAAAGGAGCTCATCCCCACCTTTAGTAGCTTCAACATCAAGCAGATTCTAAGAATGAAAAATACCAGGGCCGATCTCCTCTCCAAGTTGGCTACACTGGCTCCGACTGAATTGCCCAAGAAAGTTCTCTTTGAAGTTCTGAAGTGCTCAAGTATGGAAGAATCATGGCCCGTGATGGAAATTGGCCATGAACCCAGTTGGATCGACCCACTGGTGGCATATCTGAGAGACGAAATTCTCCCTCATGATGCAAAAGAAGCTCGAAAGCTCAGAAATCAAGCCTCTTGATACATCCTTTATGAGGACAAGTTGTACAAGAGGTCATACTCTTTGCCCCTTTTAATGCTCCGGCCTTCGGAAGCTGACTACGCCTTATGGGAGGTGCACGAAGGAATCTGCGGAAGCCATCTGAGGGCTAGATCCTTATCCCACAAGTTGCTCTGCCAAGGGTATTACTGGCCGACAATGTACCGTGACTCCATTGAATACGTTAAAAAGTGTGATCGATGTCAGAGATATGCCAACATCCAGAGATAGCTCACCTCCGAGCTTACACCCTTGAGCGCCCCATGGCCGTTTGCGCAATGGGGAATGGATATCCTTGGACCCTTTCCCATGGCATCGGGGCAGAGGAAGTTCCACCTGGTAGCAATTGATTATTTCACCAAGTGGATTGAAGCCGAACCACTGGCGAAAATCACAGAAGCTAAAGTATAAGACTTCATCTGGAAGTCAATCGTTTGCAGGTTCGACCTGTCGAGAACCCTAATCACTGATAATGGGCGGCAATTTGCGGGAGCGAGGTTCGCTGAATTTTGTGAAGACCTAAACATCTCCCACAATTTCACATCGGTAGCCCATCCTCAGGCCAACGGCGAAGCCGAAGTGACCAACAGAACTCTACTGCAAGGAATCAAGACAAGGCTCGAAAGAGCGAAGGGAACTTGGACAGACGAACTTTATCATGTATTGTGGGCATACCGAACTACCCAAAGATTGCCCACGGGGGAGACCCCCTTCGCTCTAGCCTTCGAAACGGAGGCTGTTATCCCAATTGAGCTCAAACTCCCGTCAGCACGAGTCGTGGCATTCAATGAGCATCACAATTTGCAGGGTCTCAAAGCCAACCTCGATTTGTTAGAAGAAAAGTGGGAGGTAGCACAAGTTCGGATGGCAGCCTACAGACAGAAAGTCGCCCGTTATTACAACTCCCGAGTCAAAAACAAAGTCTTTAGAGCAGAAGACCTAGTGCTTCGACGAGCCGCTGTCTCGCAACCTCAGGATCGAGGGAAGCTTGCCCCGAATTGGGAAGGCCCGTACGAAGTCAAGGAGGTAGTCTGGCCGGGAACTTACTACCTCAAGGAGCTCGAAGGAGCAGACCTCCCACGACCATGGAGCTCGAAGAATTTACGAATGTATTACCAATAACTTTATTTTAAATAAAAGTTTTATATCCATATGTCTTCTCTCTTGGCACGAGCGTATATCGATAGAATAATCGAAACAAACCATGTCGGAGACAGGAGGAGAACCTCATCTTGGCATAATCGAAGATCTGGTCCTCCTTAGACCGGATGGGGGGAGAGGCCCTGCAATGCCCATATGTGCCCCCACAGCCCTGTTAGGGACAGGAGGAGAACCTCACCCTAACATGAGCAAACTCGAAGGCCCAGTTACCCTTAGACCGGATGGGGGAAGAGGTCCTGCAACGCCCATATGTGCCCCCACAGTCCTGTTATGGACAGGAGGAGAACCTCGCCCTAACATGAGCAAAGTCGAAGGCCCGATTATCCTTAGACCGGATGGAGGGAGAGGCCCTGCAACGCCCATATGTGCCCCCATAGCCCTGTTAGGGATAGGAGGAGAACCTCGTCCTAACATGAGCAAAGTCGAAGGTCCGGTTATCCTTAGATCGGATGGGGGGAGAGGCCCTGCAACGCCCGTATGTGCCCCCACAGCCCTGTTAGGGACTGGAGGAGAACCTCGCCCTAACATGAGCAAAGTCGAAGGCCCGATTACCCTTAGACCGAATGGGGGGAGAGGCCCTGCAATGCCCGTATGTGCCCCCATAGCCATGTTAGGTACAGGAGGAGAACCTCGCCCTAACATGAGCAAAGGCGAAGGCTCGGTTACCCCTAGACCGGAAGGGGGGAGGTCCTGCAACGCCCATATGTGCCCCCGCAGTCCTGTTAGGAACAGAAGGAGAACCTCATCCTAACCTGAGCTGAAATCGATTACATCAGAAATAGGGGAAGAACCTCGTCCTGACACCAACTAAAGTCTGGTCATTCAAGACCAGATAAGAAAAAGAAAACCTTCTCGGTGGCCCCTCCGTGCTCCCGCGATCCCACTAAGAGCAGAGGGAAAATCCTCACTCGAGGAAAGCAAAAGAAAAAGGGAGGAGGTTAAAAAGAAAAGTGATGAACTGCATCAGCGACAAATGAAAAATAAATTACATCAAAGATATAGGGAACCTCGTCTCAGCGAGGATTGGGGTTCTTATCAAAATCTCCGATCTTCAAGAGAGCTCTCAATGCAGGCCAAGGATAAGATGGCTTCCTCAGGGCAACGAGAAGTTCAGACCTTCAAGCTCAAACTCCGAAAGGAGGCGTCAAACTCGAGTAGCCCCAGATAAATCTGCGGCCATAAACAAAAGGACAGGTCAATGCGACGGCAATCGGGTACCTTCGAACGACATCGATATCAAGCAAGGCAAAAGCTGAAAGAGGCTCGGCAAACGACAACTCAACACATGAGTAAAAAAGACAACATTGGCATCGAACGAGACAAAAAAAAAGGGGATATAATAGTAACAATAGCGAATAAAAGAAGTTCGACGGGCGACAATTTGATGCAAAGTACGGACAAGGTAACAAAAATCTCCTTTTCATTCTCAATTAACAAGGTATACGTTACAAAGCCTTGAGGATCGAGGAAAGAAGAACATTACTACAAGACTTGAAAAGAATACATTAGAGACTGCTTCAAGCTTTCGACTTCTCCTTTCAGTTCCATCCTTCTCAGTAGTATTTCCCAGTACGTGTGATGAACTCATCGGCTCTCGCCCCCCGCCTCATTCCGCTTCATTATCGAAACCCTAACCCTAGAGGGAAAAGGGGGGGATAGAACTCAAGGGGCGGTGGCAGCAACGGCAGCGGCAACGACGACCTGCATCAGGAAGAACCGAAAGTACCTCGGAGGTCGCGATAATACCGGAGGCATACTCCACCACCTTGTGCTCCCCGACAACCACCATCCTAGGTACTTCTGTGAGGTCGGCATGCGCTACTTCCACCACCCCTGCAACAAGTTCTACTGTTCCACCATCAGCATCGACCGCCTCTGGTCCCTCAACCCCGATGACGTCAAGAAATCCACCACAGCTTATGACTACAACTCTACCCCCTTGATCGGTGTCGCCCCATTCAACTACTTCAAAATTCTTGGGCGGGATGCACTCACTGGTTAGTTTCATTATTAAATCCCTGTTGCTGAAGGAATTCTCCCTCGAGTCCCCTTCGAAGTTGTGGGAGCCTTCAGTGGCAGTTCGACAGCCGCTGAACTTGCAGGCCACTGTTTCCCCCCTCCTACTCCTCTCGATCCGTTTCATCCTCTCGAGATTGACCTCCGGGGCAGAAGCCCTGGTGGGAGAACTCCTCAAGAGAGCTTGGAGGACTGAAGGCTCGACGTCGTAAGGGACGTCGACGGCGAGGGCCGCCCGGGCAACTCCTACGTCTGTGCTTGCAACAAAAAAAAAAAAAGAAGAAGAGAAGGAGATCCCGAAAGATCAGGAGAGATTGCGAATAAATCCTCGAAAGCTGAACAAACAAAGCAAAAAGAGGAAGGAACAACCACGATGGCAAGAAAGGTTTCGGGACCAACCCAGATTGGCCCGACGCAAGCGGGGAGCCGGTGGAGATGGTGAAGATTGGCGCGAAGAATGCTTAGGGTCGAAAAGGGCGCCGATGGGTGGCTGAACTCTCAGGTAGAAGAAAGGCGTCGTCTAGACTCTCAGGCAAAATGAAGTCCCTGGAGGGAAGGAGGGGGTTTAAATAAGCGACGGGGCCTGGCACAGTCATGGCGGTGGATATCCCTAGGCCAACCAATGCCCGCCATGTGTCCCACTCACCGTGGCATAGGGCTGACTGCTAGCGGGACCATTATGGTATGGCACTTGGGACTATGCTCCAGCGAAAATTCTAAAAGGACTCTTTGAATCGCCCCAATTAGAAAAAGTCTCCGGCACGCGCACATTAAATGTCAGGATTTTCGAGGGCGGTCGTGCGCAGAATTCAAGGGGGCAACTTCGGCTGTAACAACTTCTCTATACTTTCTTCATTCGAAACTCAAACTCGAAAGTAGGGGGACTGGTGTTGGGTATAAAATACCCCCCCAGCCGAAGTTCGTGTCAGGAATGATCCTCCCGGGATTCTACCGACGTCCAATGTTCAGCGACATCTTTCCGAACCTCTCCGGCAGCCGAGCCTCCACAACGCTCCCAAGTCCTGCCGATGGATAAACCCCCACCAGTGTCGACTGGGTTCTCCATGATGGACGGACTCCATCCAAGTTTCTACGGTGGTCGAACACCTTCTAGACTTCGTCCGAGCTCCTACGGAAGTCGGACTTCTTCCCCGAACTCCGACTGTAGGTAGACTTCGTTCGAGCTCCTACGGGAGCCGGACTTCTTCTCCGAACTCCGACTGCAGGTAGACTTCATCCGAGCTCCTATGGGAGCCGGACTTCTTCCCCGAACTCCGACTGCAGGTAGACTTCGTCCGAGCTCCTACGGGAGCCGAACTTCAGCCCCAAGCTCCTATCGCAGGTGGGCCTCATCCAAATTCTGACAAGGGCCGGACTCCGGGCCCCCACCACAAGCGGTCTGCTCCGAGCTACCACTACAAGCGGTCCGCTCCGAGCTACCACTACAAGCGGTCTGCTCCAAATTTCTACTACGAGCGGTCCACGTCGGATTTCTACTGTAAGCCTCCACTTGAGCTTCTATTGTGAACGAATTCTTTTCGAACTTCTATTGCAGGAAGGCTTCGGTCGAGCTTCCTCGACAAATGATCCCCATCCAGACTTCTATGAAGATCGGACTCCGATCGAACTTCTGTAGCGGATAGATTTCGGACGAACTCCTACGACGCATGGACTCCAGCAACCAGACCCCACCAGCGGATGAACCTCTCCAGCGCCATCCGACATCTATGGCAGGTCGATCTTCTATCGAATTCTGCATGAAACCGAACTTCATCTATGGAAAGCCTCTGACCGAGCTCCTACAGCAAATGGCCCTCTCCTGCAGTACTAGCACCCAAGGCACCCAACGGTAGAAGGCTCGCCAGCAACATCCGAGCTCCTCTCAGATGGAGATCTACCTCTCTCTGCCAGACACCTCAATCGAGCTTCGACCGACCTGGTAGGCCACAGTAATGGCCACGACTCTGCTCCACTTCCTACGACGTATTCCGTGCGGCTCCACCACTCTCGAGCAAGTCACGACAACAGACACTACTCCACTCCCCGCGATAACCTCCATGTGGCTCTGAACAGCCCCTGACGCCACTACTCTCCGCAACAAACTCCTTATGGCCCTGAACGGCCCACTACCAGGCAGTTACAAACGTCGCTATCAGTCTGTTGTGCCCTCTGCCTATAAAAAGGGGACCCAGATACGTTATTCTCTAAGTTCTAATTTCTATCTCAAAACTTTGCTAAAATTTTCGTTCGAGCACTCCATTCTTGTTGAGGTAGAGAACTGACTTGAGCGTCGGAGGGTCTTGTCAGAGCACCCCCAACTCCGGTTTAGATTTTCTTTGCAGGTCCCGGTGGCGACCGCGACTCCCTCGACTCCAGCTTCTCCGATGTCGGTGAATTTTTGCACCAACAGGATCCACTATAACAAAATAAGTTATTAGTGACGAAAATTTTTTATTGCTAATAACTGAGTTTTTTCGCTAATAATATTAGCGATAAAATTTTGATCACTAATATTTCATCGCAAATAATCCCATCAGTGATAATATTTTATGATGAAAAAAAAAGTTCATTGCTTATAAAAAATATTTACGATGAATATTTTTCATCATTAAAAAAATTAAAAAAAAAATAATCTAAGAAAAGGTATTTACGATAAAAAAATTTCATCATTATTATTTGCTAAAGTTTTAGTGATGAAAATTTTCATCACAAAAAAATATTTTTGCAATGAAAATAATTCATCGTTATTAATTTAATAAAAAAATTATTTTAAAAAAATTAAATAATATTAATGATGAAATAAATTCATTATAAATAAAATTATTTATGATGAATATTTTTTTATCACTATTAATTATATATTTATTGATAAATTAAATTATGTTAGTAAAATATTTTTAGCAATGAATATTTCATCAAAAATAATTTCATCACTAATAATTTAGTCATATTTTTTTAAAAAAATTATGAATATATATTTTAAATTTATATGTATAATATTTTTTATAAATTAAAAAATTAAAATAAAAAATTTCCATAATAAATTGATAAATAAATTTTATTATTTTATTATATTAAATTAAAATTATAAGATGTTTGAAATAAAAAAATACATTAGTAAAACATCAAATATCGACATCTGGAGAATGAACTGGGGATGAGGAGCGCTCAACAGAGCTCGGATCGGTGATGGAGCTCAGATCGATCTACTGCTGCCTCATCAGCTGTATCGTCTGCTCTATCTGTGCCATCCACTCCATCATCTAGATCTGAAAGCACTGATAGTCGTTGACGTACGCAGCCAACTCCTGAGCTTGCTGTCGATCCTCGACAGCCTACTTCTGTATCTCCATCAGCTGAGCCTCGCACGCAGAATGAATGTCTGTCCTAAATGTACGTGAGGATGAGGGAGCAGTGATCCCATACACTAGACTCCTAATATAACAAGATCTCGCACCAAGCATCCGATCACAAATCTCATCATCTGTGGATACGATCGAGCCCTCAAGGATAGACTGGGATCTAATCTCTGTCATACGATCTTAAAAATTAAAATTAAAATTATTTTAATTTTATAATAAAAATCAGATTGTGAATGAAAAATAATTAAAAAAACTTACAAAGAGCTCCTGGCTCTCCATCGTCCACTCCTCCGATCGTCGCTGGTGGGTCTGCTGGTAGATATCAATCCTACTAAGAAGCTCACCACTCTCAGCATCTCTATATAATTTAAGAATTAATTAAAAAAAATTAAATAACTAAAGAATTATATGCTAATTAAAAATTAAAAATTATCTATCATGTGCTCCATGTGATGAGCAAACGATCTCGAACCCCTACAATGTGACACGATCTGTCTCATCCGATTCACCTCATTCTGGGCATATCGTCTCTGTAAAATTACCAGTAAAATTAGTAGATAAAAATTTAATTTAAGAATAAATGATTAAATTATTAAACTATAAAAAAAATTTAGATGTATAACCTGATATACCGGATCCTCGTACTACCGGCATATAGTAGTCCAATCATCTATGGTGATGCTGTCATAGGGCTGCTGCCGCACTGCCTCCTCCCCATGATTCTGCACCACCCGATACCAATGTTGATGCATGTGATGGCGATAGTCCTTGAAATGTAACGATAATTGAATGTCGACGGCTCACCTCATATGATCCTCCTCAAAATCAACAATATCAAATACATCCTGCCTATAACAAATATTAGAAAAATACTATGCAAATTAAATATTCACAATATAATTTATTTTATCAATAAGTGAGTGTAGAAAATCTCTTTCTGAGTCGGTAGAATATGACGCCAATCAAAGAGCATCATGGAGGCATAACTGCGGTATATGATGCCTAGCTCTGTCTGCCATGAGTCACACCATCCCCTAATGGGTCTGGTGTAGTCGATCGGTATCTCGATCTGGAGATGCTGTCTCGGGTGCTCGCATCTCCAATGCTCCAGAGCGAGATTCTTCGATGGACCTCGTCCTCATCTCACCATCGATGAGGACTCACCTGAAACAACAATAAATAAATTATTAGTATGATCCAAATAAAAGAATCAAATTTCATTATATATATAGTGTAATAGTTAATACCATTGAAACCCACCTGACTGGGACCCACCTCATTGGGACCTGCCGGTGCAGGATCCTCTGACAGTGAAGCTGGTGCGACAATCAAGATCGATGGAGGTGCCTCAATCTTTGAGGCATCTGCAGGGAGCTGTGAATGCAAACATCGTCATCTGTCTCTTGGTGCCATATCTGCAGGAATTGAGATATAAATAAATATAATATTGAATAATAATATAGAAATCAAATAATATTTTAATGAATACAATTATATCGCATACCATTATTGAAAGACAAAATTGAATTAAAAATATAGATCTACTCATCAATATTCGTTTCTTCCTCGATGTGTAGATCCTCATCCAAATCACAGTAATCGATATATGTGTCATCTTCTATCTCATCATAATTTATGAACTGATTGTCGCCCTCTGACTCATCAAGATTAAATATAAAATTAGCTTCAACTTCATTGGATGAAAGATCAGCCCTATTCAAAGGTGTCGGTATAAGTTCTTCATCAATCGAAAGCTCGATTAATGTTTGTTCTTCTTGCTGAAAAGCTTCTTCTTCATGTAAATTTGAATTTTCATCCATCTCTAATCGAGTTGGTATATCATATACGTCTCTAGGTATTATTTTTTGTATAATATGCTAATTATCTAGATACTTTAGATCTTTCAAATATATTACTTGTTTCGCTTGAGTTGCTAATATATACGGCTCATTTTGGTACCATGTTCATGCAAGATTTATATTGATAAATTGTGAATTGATATGAATATCAATCTTTTTATTAGTAATATCCCACCATTCACACTGAAATAAAAATACAGAATTACTGGACCCATACTTCAGTTCTATGATATCTATCAGTACACCATAATAATCAATTTCTTCTTCTCCTTCATATCCTATTAGCAATTTTACTATTCTGGGTCCATCGTTGCATCGCAAGCTTCCTTGTATAAAATCTCATTCCTCCAATGATACAGGATATGTAGTAATTAACCCTTCGATCGGGACCACATGCTAAATTGTGCAACTCATCGATTGTACCCACTTCTTTATTGAAATACTTATATTTCATCTACATCATAAGATAAAAAATTATATTAGTTTAAATAATATTATTTATAAGTAAATAAATAACGTATCACTAATACAACTTACAAGATCACCAAACTATTTTATAAATTTTCTCCTATATCGATCATCAGTATCCGTATTATTTTTTCTACATAGTATACTCTTGTGCTCACTGCAAGAAGTTATGATTTTTAATTGTATATCGATATAAATTTTTTTTTGAAAATTAAATAGTATGGTAAGATGATACTTACTCAATAAAATTTTCAATTTCTTCATAATTATTTAGAACATAAAAGTATACTTTGGATAGCTCGTTCACGTCCATAAATTTATATCTCCTTACACCAGTAGGTCGAACCGTTTGTTTAAATATAGATAATGTCGGTTCATTATCACTCCATTTACGGACTGTGTTACGATCTACATGATTGAATCTTATTTCGATATCATCAAGATACATCGAGCAGAACGTGATACACTCAGTAGCTACATATGCTTCTGCTATAGACCCTTCAGGCCTTGCTTTATTGTGCACATATTTTTTTATGATGCACAAGAATCTGCAAATAAAAATAAATTTAAATTTTAGAAATGTATTTATATCTTATAATTGATATGATAAAGTACGTATAATTTTTTTATCTTTCAATAGGATACATCTATCGATAATATATCGGTCCGGCCAAAAGAGCTTTCTTTGGAAGATAAATAGCCAGATGCACCATAACATCAAAACATGATGGTGAAAATTTTTTTTCTAACTTACAAAGATGAGTACAATATCTTTCTTTGATCTCTCAAGTAAGTTAATCTTCAATTTTTGATAATACAGTTCTCAAAAGAACACTCCCAGCTCAATCATTGCAGTTTGACCATCACCACCCAAATAACCATGCATGACCACAGGAAGCAAACATTGCATCATTACATGAGAGTCATAACATTTTATGCCAGAGATATTATCGTTGTTATTCCCAACACACCGTGATATATTTGAAGTGTATGCATTAGGAAACTTTACGATTTTGAACCATCCACAAAAAATTTTCTTTTCCTCTCCAAATAGTGAATAACATGCGAGTGGCATAAAAAATCTCTCACCTCAACGAACTAAATGCAACTCTGATCAGATTTCCATTTCCTACAAATCAAGGTGAGCTTTTGTACCATCTTTTATTTTTTCTAGAATATTCAATATAGTACCGATGATATTATCACAAATATTCTTTTCAATGTGCATTATATCCAGATTATGATGAAGTAGTAGCTGCTTTCAATATGGTAGTTTGAAAAAGATGCTTCGTTTCGTCCAATTCAGCTCAGCTTCAGTACACTTCTACTTGCGAGTACTCGATATTTTTTCAAATTGAACGTTTCCAATGACTTCATGTTGTTCTAAAATTTTTGCTCCAATTAACTCCTTAGGTGGCAGACATCGATCGGACTTACCATCAAAATATTGATGATAACGGGTCCTCCAAGAATGATTAGCAGGAAGAAACCATCGATGACCCATAAAATATATTTTCCATCCATGCTTTAAATGTAAAGAGGATGCATCCCTATTGCATATTGGACATGCAAGATATCTTTTGGTGCTCCATCTAGATAAATTTTCATATGTCAAAAAATTATTTATGGTTCATAGAATCGAAACATGTAACTTAAAATTACTTTGACTCACAGAATTATATGTCTGTGCCCCATTTTTCCATAACTCTTTTAGATCATCAATTAAAGGTCGTAGATATATATCAATTTTATTACCTGGTGCTTTTGGATCCGAAATCAACAGTGACATAAAAATAAATGGTTCTTTCATGTACTTTCAAGGTGACACATTATATACAACTAGCATCACAGGCCACATATTATAAAAGGTACTCAGATTGCCAAAGGAATTAAATCCATCTATCGCTAGACCAAGCCAGATATTGTGCAGGTCACTTGCAAAGTGCAGATGCTTTACATCGAAGTCTTTCCACACTAAAGAGTCAGTCGGGTGGCTAAGTATGTTCTCCTTCGAAATCCACTGCTCGTAATGCCATCTCATTTTTTCAGTTGTCTTTGTGGACATATACAATCTTTGAAGTCTTGGAATCAATGAAAAATATCTCAAAATTTTTTAAGGTATCTTCTTTGCTTTCCTATTATCAATTTTGTATCTTCGGACATTCAGTTGCTTATTCATTATCCTTATAAAATAATATGCAGTCATTTTTGCAGGCATGTATAAGAGTATAGCCAAGTCTCATTTCCCACATGTATATTTTTGCTTCAAAATATGATTTCGAAAGTCTCTCTCCATCGGGCAGAGCTGCTTTAATCAATGTTAAAATTTGATCAAATGACTTCTGACTCCAACGGTTCATGGTTTTAATATGAAGCAATTTTATCAAAAACTCTCACTTGAAAAACTTTGTACAATTTGGATAGAGTGGCTCTCGTGAATTCCTTACAAGCTTTGCAAACTGTTCAGAAGTTCCTTCTACCTCAAGCCGGATATTATGCTCATAATCAGAATTGCTTTCAGATACAGCAGTATTCATGCGTACATTTGAACAAGCACCTTGATGTAAATTATCTAACAATTCTCTAATACTACTATGTTCGATAGCTCCAGCACCATCAGTACTATCATCTTCAGTATCGTCATTGTTGCGCACCACTTCATTCGGATCACCCTCCCCATGCCATATCCAACAAGTATACTTCTTATCCATACCATATTGTAGCAGATGCTCCTCAACAAGTGTTATGTGATGATATATCAAATTGATACATCTCTTGCATGGACACTTTATCCGACTAGCACTGTCAGCCTTATGCCATGCAAAGTCAATAAAATCTCGAACTCCTTTTCGATATTTAGGCAAAAAAATACCTCTAGTATTCATCCAACTTTTGTTGATATTCATCTAACAACAAATACAAAATCATTAACAACTAAAATAAAGTTTAGTGTTATTCTGGATCCCGATCTGAATTTTGGATTGAATCGCGTTTCAAATTCCAGCTAAAATCCCGACCCAGATCCAGATCCGGATCACTTGATACAAAATACATGATTCTATCCCTTTCAAATCATTACTAACAAGTGTTACTCTATCCCTTTCAGAAAAGTAATAATCTCATTATTGTTATTAGTGGATATTTTATCTCATTTTCGTAAAAATTTCGACAGCATCTCCCTATGGTTCTCCAAGTATACGATGTGGATATGGTGCCTACACACCCTATCCACCATATACCCAGAGAGTAATGGATAGATAACTACTGAATACTACATAATGAAATAAAATATTAACTATTAACAATAATAATATTATTATTTTTTCAAAAAGTTCGAATACGGGATATCCAAATTTCGATCTCGATGAAGATCGAAACTGGAATGAGAATCTATGGCTCAATATAATTTAAGTACCATCTTTGAACGTGCATTCGAAGATGAATTTTTAATTTATCAAAAATTTTAATAGAATTTTTTCTAAAATAAGAATATTTTTTTTATTTATAATTTTAGCAGCATACAAAACAGTACATAAAATAATTTAATTATAACAAGTAACAGCAATGTGCACTGTGTTAGTGAAAAAATAATTAGTCAAATAATTAAATAATTTCAGCAGTAATACTAAAAAGTAATATGCAACAATTATAATAATTTCAGCATCATATTTCATCCTTATGAAGACTTGACCTGACCCGCCCTATCCCAACCCCACCTACCCTAGCCAGGCCCGGTGCAGACCGGACCCGACCAGACCCGACCCGCCCCGACTCCTCCCGACCCACCCCAGCCCGACCAGACCAGACCCGACCCGACCTACCCCATCCCGATCCAAACCGAAACTGACCCGGCCCGAACTCTACTATCCCCGACCCGCCCCATCCCAGCTCAACCTGCCCCATCCCGATCGGACCCGATCCGGCTCCATCCGACCAGCCCCAGCCCGACCCGACCCTAACTTGACCCACCCCGCCCCGGCTCCATCATCCCTGACCCTACGGCCTATGGGGCCGACCAGCCCCAGCTCGACCTGCCCTTGCCCGACTCACCCTGCCCCGGCCCCAGCCCCAGCCCCAGCCCGACCCGACCCGGCTCCACCCGACCCATGCTAGCCCGACCAGACCCGGCCTGACCAGCCCCATCCAGGCCTGACCCACCCCAACCAGGCTTGACCCATCCGAACCCATGCGTGGTTGGCCCACAGGCCCTGCGACCTGCAGGCCATGTGTACCCGACCCATCGTGCTCGGCACAGCCGTGCCATAGCTCATCGTTGCCAGCTCTGGCTCTAGCTCGTCGGCCCCTCCCTAGCCCACCGTCGCTGGCCCGACCCACAGTCCCCGGCACAGCTGCGACCCGACCCCATCTCGACTCACCGTCGCCGGCTCCGACTCTGGATCGACGGCCCCGGCCCCTCCCCGACCCATCGTTGCCAGCCCCGGCACACACTGACATGCAGGCCCCAGCACGCCCCAGCACGCAGGCCCCACATGACCGTGGCCCACAGGCCGCATGTGGCCCCGGCCCACCGTCTTGGCCCAAGTGCACCATCCCCGGCACATCGGCCATGGCACGTCGGCCTCGTGCCGTTCCTCATCCTCGTCCCTGGCCCGAAGCCAGCCCCCCAAAAAAAAAGAAGAGTCGACATCACCGGCTTCGGTTCTGGCTCACCAGCCCCAGCCTCAGCCTGTCACTAGCCCCACGTCACCATCCTCGGCCTGCCATCACCGTCGAAGCCCGCAGGCCCCACGTGGCCACGGCCCGCAGTCATCGTCACGGCCCGCAAGCCCCATGTGGCTGCGACCTGCCGTCCTGACCCAGGCGCACCGTCCTCGGCACGTTCCCCGTCTCAGTTCGAAACCCACCCCCCCCCCACCCAAAAAAAAATAGAGATGAAGTCGACTCACCTCGACGGCGGCGGCGGTGGTGGAGGAAATCGGGACGGCAGAGGAAATCGAAGGCACGCAGGATGCCTGGGGGGAGGAATCTCACAGGAGGGGGAGGAAGGCAGACTGCTGTGGGGAAACGAGGAAGAAAAATGGGTTTTCGATGGGAGTTGATGGGACGTGGGGTATTAGCGACATAAATTTTTATCGCTAATAATCAATTTTCATCGCAAATAATTCGAACAAGAAATATTGGCGATGAAAAATTAATTTTCATCGCTAATAATTTCTACCAAAAAAAAATTATGCTAGCAAAATTTAGCTCCAAAAAAATATTATTGACGATGAAAATTTTTTTTATCGCTAATAATTAATAAAAAATAATTTTTTATTTAAAAAAAAATTTTTTGATCAAGTCTTGTTCCCTGTATTATTTTTTTCCATTCATTTTTCATTTATCTCTTAGCCACAATAATGCAATAATATATGTATATATGTGTGTGTGTATATATATAGCTGATGTAGTAAATATATCAACTTTTCAGAATATTTTAGTAATGAAATGGATGAACTATGATAAGAACAAAAATGTGCAACAATTCTGTCGCTTCTCATCGACAGTCATCTCGACAAAGCATGGGTGATGCAGCGCAAGCATCCACTTCTCAAGGGCCTATACCACCACCTATTATAGAGGACCCATAACGATTCAACGACCTGATTCGATAGGTCCAAGCATTGACCAACAACGTCCAGCATTTACAGCAAACCACAGAGCAATGACAACCCCCGCAACATGCTCCTCAAATTGTGCCCTCTCCATGTAGCCAGCAAAACTACTTCCAAAGAATCCCCCTTGAGGTGCACGTCGTTCTTCCCTGATCGATCGACAATCACTGTCCTATCAGGGTCCAGGCATGAAGAATAATGCCAACATTCTCCGATCTCCTCCAATGGAGATTTGACCTTGGGCTTCTCTCCGTGCCTCACAAAATCTCATCAAAAGGAGGACCTCGAGCAAAAGGTCCGAAAGATCGAACGTCATCTGGGCGAGATTCAAATGGACAGCCAAAAGAATAACGACATCCTCAGCTTCAATTTCCAACCATCTTTCTCTTGATCCATCTTCCAAGAATTGATTTTGGATTAGTTCAAGATGCCACAGATAGAGCCTTATAAAGATTGAGGATCAGGGATATCTTAATATTCTATATTTTTTTTGTGCACATATTATTTTTTAAAAATTATCTAATATTTATTTTTATAAATATAAAAAAAATTACTATAATATATCTAAACATCCTTCAATAAAAAAGTTTTTATCACTTATAATTTATAATTTATGAATTTTTAAAATTTTTTATTCTTTTCAAATATTAGTGACAGAAATTTTTTATCCTAAATAGTGATTATTTATGATAGAAATATATTTTTCATCGTAAATACATGTTATTTATGATAGAAATAGAGTTTTCATCACAAATAATTTATAATTTTTGAAGTTTTTATTTTTTCTCATTTATTAGCAAAAAAAAATTTTCATCATAAATAATAGAGTATTTATGATAAAAATTGAATTTTTATCATCAATATTCGATTATTGACAATGTTAAATTTTTATCATAAATAATTTATAATTTTTAAATTTTTAAATTTTTTAATTTTTTTCATGTATTAATGATGAAAATATTACATCATAAATACTAAAGTATTTGTGATAAAAAATTTACTATTCATCATAAATACTTATTATTTATGATGTATTATTTTATCATAAATAATTTGAAATTTTTAAACTTTTAAAATTTTTTATTTTTTTTCAAATATTAGCGATAAAATTTTTTCATCATAAATACTAGAGTATTTATGATAGAAAATTAATTTTCATCATGAATATACAAGTATTTGTGATGTAACATTTTCATCATAAATAATCTATAATTTTTGAAGTTTTTTAATATTTTTTACACATATTAGTGATAAAAAATTTTTATCATAAATAAAATATATTTATGATGAAAATTTTATTTTTATCCCTAATAATCTATCATTTACGATGTAATATTTTTATCACTAATAATCTATAATTTTTGAATTTTTAAAATTTTTTATTTTCTTTCAAATATTAGAGATGAAAATTTTTTATAATAAATACTTAAGTATTTGAGACAGAAAATGAGTTTTCATCAGGAATAAGCCTGTATTTATGATGTAATATGTTCATCATAAATAATCTATAATTTTTAAATTTTTTAAATTTTTTATTTTTTCACATATTAGCGATCAAAAATTTTTGTTGTAAATAATATTAATTTGTGATAAAAATTTAGATTTTATCATCAATACTCCATTATTTATGACATAATATTTTCATCATAAATAATCTTTAATTATTGAATTTTTAAATTTTTTTATTTTTTTTCAAATATTAGTGATGAAAATTTTTCATCGTAAATAACATGTATTTATGATGAAAATTTAATTTTCATTACAAATACTTCTATTATTTATGATGAAAAATTTTTATTACTAATATTTAAAATTTAAAATTAAAATGAATATTTTATTATTTATGATGATTAATTTCATCATAAATAATATGTATTTATGATGAAATTTTATTTTCATCATAAATACGAAGATATTTATGATGAAAAATTATTTTCATCATAAATAAATAATTATTAGTGATAAATTTTTATTTTCATCATAATTTTTTTTATTTATGATGAAATATATTTTTATCGTAAATAAATTCATCACAAAAAGTGATATTTCTTGTAGTGATCGAACCTAAGCCGATAGCATAGGAATAACTTCCTAAACTAATCAATATAACAATCTAGCAATGGAACCTGATATCTAGATAGGCTAAATGATTGCAAAATAATATTCAAAAACCTACTGATGTATTGTTACCGTATAATTCATCCATTTACTCCTAATGCTCGAGGCGACCTATGATTTAACTGTCAACTCTGAAATAGTCAACCATATTATGTTTCAACCTTTCAAATTTATCACATGGATTATCCTGACTATAATTTTACTAAATTAAAATACACTGATGCATTAACTCCTACTTATTTAGATGGGTCAATCTCATTTTGACTCACGCATCGATTTGATAAGTACTTGACTGCACCCAAAAATCTTTCATCATTGAATTAAAAATTCAGATAGTTCGACATCAAAGTACAGTGAGTTGCTTGCAAGTCACCATACTGATCTTAGATCAGAAGGATACTTATATCTATACCCTTCGTGAGCTACTTTTAACAGTAGAGTGCTCCACAGTTGGTCACGTTCGGTGAGAATGTACTCCTGCATTCCACTGCATACCATACTAGTGTCTCTATACTCTTTGGTTAAGGAGACAACCAACCCATATGGCACACAATAATCTATACTTGATATCATTATCATCCTAGTAATAATATATCATTTGATCACAAATAAGTTTTAAGAACTAAATCCTCTATTTAAATAAGTCCTAAGGACTTCATCACAATCAAGGAGTTCATATTAAAGATATAAATATTTATGATGAAATAGATAAATAACTTTTATTATTAAATAATTTATATACAAGTACAAATGAGTACAACTATCAACAGACTGATGATTGACTTTGAAACATAATTTCCAACAACTTTCACTTAGACTAAAGTCAATCAGTATAGTATCGTATATCCATCTTCATTTTATAGTTTTCGAACTCTTTAACATTGAGGGCTTTAGTAAATGGATCGGTCGGATTCTTCTTTTTATCAATCTTTTGAAGCTCAACATCACCTCGATCCACGATCTTTCAGACCAAGTGGTAGCAGTGCAGTATGTGCTGGTACACTAATGGGACTTCAGTTCCTTTGTTTGAGCAATGGTGCCAGTGCTGCCATAGTATAACAGGACCAGACCATCTAGAGAGAATGCCACTCCGAGCTTGTCAATGAACTTTCACAACTATACAGCTTCTTTCACAGTATCGGATGCTGCGATGTATTCCACCTCGCACACTGAGTCAGCCACGGTGTGCTACTCAAAATTTTTTTAGTAGATTACTCCACCGTTCAAAGTAAACACAAAACCCGATACTCTCTTGCTGTCATCATGGTCCGACTAAAAGCTGGAGTCTACAAACTCCATAAGTTTCAAGTTAGATTCTCCATAAACTAGCCACTGATCCTTAGTATTTTGTAAATACTTAAAGATAATTTTTACAACCTTCTAGTGATTCTCCTGTGGACCAGACTGGTATCTGCTCACTACCTCTAGTGAGTATACCATATCTGATTTTGTACATATCATAGCATATATTATAGAATTTACTATTGAAGCATATAAAATTTTACTGATACATTTTTTCTTGAGGAGTTATCGGACAATCTTTCTTTGAGAAAGTAATTCTATGGCCTATTGGAAGATAGCCTTTCTTGAAATTTTTCATGCTAAACCATTTTAGCATCGTATCAATGTACATGGACTGAGATAATCCGAGCATCCTCTTCGATCTATTTCTATATATCTTCATCCCTCAGATGTAGGATGCTTCTCCCAAGTCCTTGATAGAGAATTGAGATGATAGCCAAAACTTTATTCTCTGTAATGCGGGGACATCATTCCTGATTAAGAGAATATCATCCATATACAAAATAAAAAATACTACCATAAAATTGTTAATCCATTTGTAGATGCAGGGTTTTTCTTTGTTCCTAATGAAGCCATACATTCTGATCACTTTATCAAAATGCATGTTCCAACTCTTGCTTGCTTGCTTCAATCCATAAATGGATCTCCAAAGTTTGTGTACCTTAAACTCATCTATGGATGTGAATCCTTCAGGTTGTATCATATACATCTCTTCTTCCAGCTTACCATTCAGGAAAGCTATTTTCATATCCATTTACTAAATTTCATAGTCGAGATGTGCTGCTATTGCAAGCATAATCTGAATGAACTTGAGCATTGCCCAAGAAAAAAAAATCTTGTCATAGTAAATACCATAATATTGATGATATCCCTTGGCAACGAGACGGACTTTATAGGTCTCCACCATCCCATCTGCGCCTCTTTTCCTCTTGAAGATCCACTTACATCCTATGAATTTTATCCCTTCAGGTGGGTCAACTAATGTCCATACATTATTGACCTTCATGGACTTTATTTCAGATTTTATGGCTTCAAACCATTTATCGAAGTCAGACCTCTACATTGCATCCATATAGGAGATCGGATCTTCATTGCTCTCATCAAGTCCAATAGGATCCTCATTTTGGACCAAAAAATTATAGTATCTATCTAGTTGATGCGATACTCTATCGGATCTTCTTAATGGTGTATTTACAACAGGCTCCAAATTTGATCTAATCAAACTCTATTCTGTGGGTTCACTAGACTATGTTGGTTCTTCTATTCATCGAACTTCATCAAGCTCAACTTTAGAGGTACTAATTTCTTCAGTAAGGAATTTTTTTTCTAAAATGTATGCTTTATTGCTGATGAACACTTTCTATTCATCAACAAGGTAGAAATAATACCTTTTAATTTCTTTTAGATATCTTATGAAGATACACTTGTCAGACCAAGGTTTGAATTTATCTGTTTTCAAATGTCTGACATACCCCCAAACCCTAAGGTGCGAGAGTACTGATTTATATCCAGTCCATATCTCATATGGTATTTTATTTGCAGATTTACTCGAAGCTCTATTAAGTACATAGCAAGCTGACTCGAGTACAAATCCCCAAAAAGAGATCGACAAACTTGAAAAATTCATCATGGATCAAATCATATCTAACAGGATTTGATTCCTCCTTTTTGAGATGCCATTATGCTATGACATTCCAAGAGGATTCTATTGTGAGAGAATCTCATTCTCTTCTAGATGTGTTAGAAACTCACTAGAAAGGTATTCACCTACTCAATTAGATCAAAGAGTTTTAATACTCTTCTCAGTTTATTTCTCTACTTTACTATGAAATCGTTTGAACATTTCAAACGATTCAAACTTGTATTTCATCAAGTAGACATATCCATACTTAGATAGATCATCTGTGAACATAATGATTTAGTGATATCCACCTCTGATACTTATGCACATAGGTCTACATACATCAGTATGTACAAGATCTAAAACTTCATTAGCTCGTTCATCTTTTTCAGTAAAAAGTGATTTGGTCATTTTTTCAAGTGGACAAGACTCACAGGTTGGTAATGATTCATAATCATTATTTTTAAGGGTTCTTTCTTGAATTAATCTATTCATCCTGCTCTTGTTAGTATGACCTAGTCTACAATTCCAAAGGTAGCCATTCGAGATATCATCCATCATATGGCATTTTCTCGATGTGTATATTACAGTAGGCTACGATACAACATAAATTTTATTATTCAATTATCCATGCATTATAGTAACATTATTCAAAATAATATCACAAAAAAAAAATTTATTGAAATCTCATAATTTTCTAGCTAGAAGGCCTACAAAAATTACATTCAATAAGAAATTGGGACAAAAATAACAATCACTAAGAATAATGATATGAGAATTAAATATAAAATTGATAATTCCTAAAGCTAGAACTGAAACTGATCTTTTATCTCCAATGTTCAGGAATCTCTCACCATCTTCAAATCTCCTACTGATCTGAAGTCCCTGCAATAAATTACAAATATTAATAGGACTACCAATATCTAATACTCAGGTTATTATATCACAAATAGAGAAGTTGCAAGGTGTTATCATATAATTATCTTATCCAGCAACCAATTGCTTCTTCTTCTTTGGCCTATTCGGATCAAAGGAAGCTATATATTGAGGATAATTCTTCTTCTAATGATTCTACTTCTTATAGTAGAAGTACTCTATCTAACTCTGATCGGACTTGAACTTGGATTTCTTGATCTAATCCCCAGCAGTTGTTACCCTTTTATTCATTTTCTTCTTTTCTTTCTCAAAGGGACGACATTCGTCTGAAGAAGATCCTCCCACTACATTCACCATCTCCTTATGAAGCTGGTGATCCTTCTCAAAGATCTGTAATAACCTCAACAAACTATGGTAATTCATTACAGGCTTCATCATTTGGTAATGACTGAGAAATAGTAGATAGAACTTTGATATGGAATTTAGGATCGCATCCTTCTCAAGCTGCTCGTGCAAGAAAAAATCAAGCTAGCTCAGGTGCTCGATCTGTTCAATCATATACAATCCATGATCGGTGTCCGATGCCTCCTCCCTCATCCGAGCATTGAAAATAGTACAATTGATCTTGTGCCACTCAACATCGTCGGGGCTCCCAAAAGACTCGTTCAACACTTTAAGCATGTCTTTTGATTGAGCCTTTTTGAATTTATGACTAAACTTATTGTTCATAGCCGTTCGCATAATACAATACACCATGGTGCAGTCATTGAGTCACTTCAAATAAGTATCTCGAACCACATCGTGAGCATTAAGAGGGGACTCCTCAGGTGCTAGATCTATCAACACATACAAGATCCACTCGTGCTCTAGAACTATCTTCATTTTTTGATACCAGCTATCGAAATTGGGTTCTATCAATTTATCACTATCCAATAGTGATCTGAGCGACAAGTTGGTGGCCATAACTGCATAAAAGAAAAATCATAAACTTAATTAGTATATAAATTAATTAAATCTAAAGATATGAACTTTAGTCTAAAGGTTCTCTCACTATTTTGTATGAATTGGGAGCCTCTGCCTCCAAGGACTTAAAGTTTGCTCACAGTCTCATAAGATGTCTAGCCTTTATAGGTGATCTACTCAAAGTCCTGTGCTGATCTATCATCTCGAGAGTGCTAGCTCACATAATGACTTTTGGATGGCTAATCTATCTTTCATCTTTAGATGTCCCAAACTCCTCTAGATCTGAAAAAGGATTAGGAGTAATGTGTGACGTAGGAAGAAGGAGAGAAGAACTCTTTCTCTCTTGGATATTCCCTCTCCCAAAACTCTAAAACAATTTTTTAGGATGCTCACCTAAGAGGAGGAAGTTCTCCTCTATGCTCACATGCCAATGATGGCCGCCCAAACCATGACCTGATGCCCCAAAATCCTAGCCTCAATGATCTCTATATTCTCATTGTTGTCCTATAAAAATCAAGGATTTATATAGATGAGGCATAGAGGTGTTTGGATAAGAACAGATTTCTTATCTACACTTGAATTCAATCAGATTTGAATTCGATTGGATCAACCAATTGATCCAAACTCTTGATCCCTGTCAAGAGTGGGCGACAAGGCTTCTTAGGGTGGAGATCCATCACACCAATCTGAATATGGCATTGGGAAGGGCATGCGCATAAGGGTGGTCGACGGTAGTGAAGAGTCCCACTTGTTTTGGACTCTAGGTTTTCATTCAATAGATCTCCAACCTAATCAAATTAGGTTAAACCAATTAGATTAATCTGAACCCAATCCAATTAGGTCCCAAATATAATTAAATCTTAATCAAATCAAAATTTAATTAAGTTCAAGTTTTGATCAAATCAAGAACTATTCACCCTAGACAATTAGGTCATCTCAATTAAATTCAATTCAATTAGACTTGAACCAAATTGAGTTAATCAGCAATCTAATTGCTAATTAATCTTCTTGTAATAGATTGCAATTTTTGTATAAGACTAACCATCAGTCAAATTGATGATTAAACCTTAAAATAATTTTTAATCATTGATCAGCCATGTGATTAGTCTGTAACTTTTTCGAGTGTGACCCCATAGGTTCGAACCTAAATTGGTAGCACAGGAACAACTTTCTAAATTAATCGATGTAACTATCTAGCAATAGGATCCAACATCTAGATAGGCCAAATAATTACAAAGTAATATTTAAGAACCTACTGATGTATGGTTATCGTATAATTCATCTCTTTGATCCTAACGCTTAAGGCGACCTAGGGTTTAACTGTTAATCCTAAAATAGTCAACCACATTATATTTTAATCTTTCAAATCTATCACATAGATTATCCTGATCAAAATTTTATTAAACTAAAATATACTAATATATTAACTCCTACTTATTCGAAGAGGTCAATTTCATCTTGACTCACGCACCGACTTGACAAGTACATGACTGCATCTAGAAACTTTTCATCACTAAATTAAAAATTTAGATAGTCCAGTATTAAAGTACAGTGATTTACTTATAAGTCATCATAGTGATCTCAAATTAGAGGGATAATTATATCCATACCCTTCACGAGCTACTCTTGACAGTAGAGTGCTCCGCATTTGATCATGTTCGATATGAATATACTTCTACATTTTACTGCATGCCATACCAGTGTCTGTACACTTCTTGGTTAAGAGGACAACCAGCCCATATGGCACACAAGGATCTATATTTGATATCATTATCATCCTAGTAATAATATATCATTTGGTTACGAACAAGTTTAAGGACTAAATCCTCTATTTAAATAAGTCCTAAGGACTTCATTACAACCTAGGAGTTTATATTAAATATGTAAACATTTATGATGAAATAGCTAACTAATTTTTATTATTAAATAATTTATATATAAGTACAAATGAGCACAACTATCAACAGACTGATGATTGATTTTGGGACATAATTCCCAATGCATGTGAGTCACAAGCCTTCAATAAAAGGGTCGAAAGTTGTGCTCGGACCACTTTGCCTATGTAGGTCGGTCATTTAGACTTTGGCAAAAGAGCTAAAAGTGCTCAGGTTGTCCCACTTGTGCAGGTCAATTGGTCACCGTCTTTTTAGTGCAAGGGCTGGAGGTGCTCGAGTCATCCCATTTGTGGAGATTGATTGATCATCGAGGCATTTTGATGCAAGGGCTAGAGTTGCTAGGCCATCCTTCCTATGGAGATCGATTGGTCATCGAGGCTTTTTAGCGTGATGGCCAGAGGTGCTGAGGCCATCCCATCTATAGAGGTTGGGTGGTCACCCGAGGCTTTCCAATGTGGTGGTCAAAGTTGCTCGGGTCATCCTGCCAACGGAGGTCCATTGTTCATTGAGGCTTTTGGCATGAGGGCCAGCATGTCAGGGTTATTAGATAGCTTACTCGATGGCTAGAGGTTGACTCCAAAGAGTCGGTGGATGGCTCACTGAATATATTGCACTAAAGAGCATCTGTCTATTGTCATTATGAGACACGCCTAACCTTTGGTTGGCTTGCGAGCCATGTATCTGACTTGAAACACTTGAGAAAAATTATTGCAAGAAGAAAAGAGTTTCATTGAAGAGTTAGGTTTACACAAATATGATAGTATATCTCACTGATAATAAGATCAGAGGGATTGGAGTGCCATCAAAGTGCTCCAAATGATAGGTTCCCGAGCATATGACCCAAAAAACATTGTACAATCCTTACCAATTAAGGGCAACCTTACCATGTTATGTTGACTGGGCCACCTTGATTTTTCTTTATATGAGGTTTCCAAGCCAGAAGAACTTGATTTTCACTTGGGAATTAAAATACCAAGCTATTCATTGTTTGTATAATGCCATCTAAATTCAAACTCATTCCTTGATTTTTTCAAATAGATCCAATTTGGCCTAAAGATCTTCAAGATTCTTTTACGGATCAAAGGAGTCCACCCTATAAGAAGGCAAACCAATCTCCAATGGAATTACTGGTTTAATACTGAATAAAAGGTTGAAGGATATTTATCCTATAAAGGTCCTATAAGCCCCGAGAATGATTAAGGGTGGCCATTTATAACATGACTTATCAACCTGACCAGCAAATGACCTATTTTAAGTAGATTTGGATTTGGCGTAAATAGGTTTGGGTCACAAATGGGTCAACCCATCTAGACATATTTGTTAAATAGGTTTGGTTTAGATTTTGACCTTGAAACCATTTAACCCATTTTGATCCATTTAATAATTGGGTCAGTCATAATCTAATCCATTTAACCTATTTAAAACATGCTTAACATGTTTCTAACTTGTTTAACCTGATTCATTTAGCTTGTTTAACCCATTTAACTTGACTTGACTTGTTTAAGAAATAAGTTATATGGGTCAAGTTGGGTTACCTATAAATAAGCAAATCAGATTCAAATATGAATTTTTGACCCATTTAACCAATAGGTTAGATTTTGTTGACAAATTTTTGACCCAACTCCAACTTGTAACTGATTTAACTTGATTGCCAACCCTAGCAATGGGGCTCATTCACCCACAATCATCTATCCAGTCATGTCTTCAAACCCTTAAGGTAGTTTTATTGGTTACTTTAGCTTTTCCATTAGCTTGAAGATACCCAACCGAAGTAAATTGATGATCAATATATAGGTTGGCACAGAACTCTCAGTAATGATGACCAAGAGGATCCTAAGAGACATAATAAATTTTTAAATAAAGTCTTGGGCATTCTTCTCAGTTATCTAGGCTAGTGGCTAAGCCTAGACCATTTGGTAAAACAGTCAATGGCCACTATCAAAAATTCTCTATCCAATAGCTTGTGGGAAAGGTCGACGATCTCCATTTGCCACTAAGCAAATGGCTAAGGAGAGCTGATTGGAGAAAGCAAGGCCACCAACTATTGCTGAATACTGACATATCGAGTCACACCTCTTCATAGAATCAACTAGATCCTTTTGAATGCTTAGCCAATATTAGCCTTACCACAAGATCTTGTAAGATAAAACCCTACCCCCAAGCTCTATTTCATAGCATTGGAGAAGAAGTGGTCAAGATGATCCCTTGTAGAGCTTCCTTCCAAGCAAATTATAGCACATAGCTTGACTTTTGATCCTCCGAGCTTCATATCTATCTTCAGAAAGCTTCTCCTCTTGAAAGTAGTCAACTAGCAAGTCCATCCAGCAAGGCTCAAAGTCAACCTATAGAAATGCCTAGTTAATTATGCACATCCTGTTGGGTTCCGATCATGCAGCAAAATATGAATTTTAAAAAATTTTTGACATGAAAATTGAAAGCTTTAACAATTAAAACTATCGAACCAGAACTCAAACCCTAGAATCACCTTGTAGATGTTGAACAAAATAAAATCCAAGCATGCAAAGAGTTAGAAATTTATACTTCCTCAAATGAGTAGTATGGTAAGAAGGTGATCTCTATGAGACTCCAAAGTAGAAGTCCTCCAATGGTGATCCACATGAAAGATGGTCAAGGTCTTTCCCAACTGGTGCACCACCACGGCCTTTTCTTCATAAGAACACTGCTGGCTTCGTACTTGAAGAATGATCGCACCAACACTCTATTGCCTTTGATTTCTCTATTAGGATCATGTCAAGAGAATTCTCTCTAGAAGTCTCATAATATAAGATTTGATTTTGTACTCCAATACATAGAAAAATCAAATCCTAGGACAAGCACACCTCACTTGCTATTTTTCTCACCACCCTTCTTTCTATTTTTTCCACTCTATTTTTTCTTATTTTTTTCTCAATTTCTTTTTAGATTTTTTTCTCTCCTATCACACACCAAGATCTTTGATTTCTCACCAAAATCCAGGCCTTATCCCATAAGAGGCACCCCATTTAAATAGGTGATGAAGAGACATCAAGGAGACCCAAGGGTCGCCAACTCTTGGCGCTCCACTACGTCATACAGAGAATTAATTCTTTGATGAATTAAGAGGTGCAGAAGAGGCTTCACATAGAAGGACTCTTCCTTTTCTACACCCCATAATTCTCATAATAAATTTTGGCATGTGATAATTAAGGAATCGATAGAAAAATAAGAGGTGGTTAAGAGTCTTAAGGAAGAAAGACTCTTCCTATTCTTAATGCATAAAAGAGGGTGGCAGCATTTAATTTTTGGCATAAAACTAGAGTAGTGTGGAGGAGTCCTTCCACACTTGAAACTCTTCCAAGTTAGGTAGGAGTCCAATTAAAATAGACCTAAGCCAATCAGGTCTAAGGCAATAGGTTCAGTTTAGCTCAAACACTTTGAACTTAACCTAATTAGAAACTTGCGTTAACATAATGTGCTAGAAAATCAAATTAACCCCCAAGATTCATATTAAATCCTAATTAAATCAGACCAAGATTCAATCTCAAAGTGTATGACCCATTGGATTCTAAACCTAGCCAGCAGTGGATATAGACTCATGATCTAATCCTAATTCGATCAGATAAGGTAAGCTTAAGAGTCTCAATTAACTAGGATTCTTCTTAATTAATTTTTGAATTAAACTCTTTTAATTATAATGAGTCCACAAGTCAAGATTGATGTCTAATAATATTTCATGACTACTCGAAAGAGATGAAATTTGATGAAAATTATCAAAATATCCTTTAGTGGCAAATTACAATGCAATTCAATTCTTCAGTCAAACAACATCCTAGATGAGCTGTGGGTATGAAATGATGTCAAACCCAATTACTTATCTAAATATATCTCAATCAGAAGATGATGATTCAGTTGATGATATATTAAAAATCTTTTTTTAATTATCATTCTGCTTTGACCAAAGACTTCCAGAATCATCAACCTATGAGATCACATAAGATGTTCGCACTTCTTATTAGGAGTAACTGATCCCTTATTGACTACTCACAACCTTCATGCATATTTCAGACATCCAGAACATCCCACACAAGGATCAGAGAATCAAGTTAGGAAGTGAATCAAAATATAGATTCACGTACACAAGGTACCATGGTGATCTCAGGTCAAAAGATCACTTGCATAACTTTCATTAGAGAATAATCAGCTGACATATAAATAAGACTCTATCAGATATTCTCTCGTAGGTCTATTCGATGAACTCATTCTCTAATGAGCACCCACATCCTTGTATTAGTATCGTCATACAAATGATTATGAGATCAACCACCCTCATCACTGAGCATGCATAGGATGTGCCAGTCTTATCGATATTATTGATCTCTGACTCAATGAATTAATGACTGAGAATACTTTAGGTCAGGGCTATTAAAGATTTAGGTCTCACTGACGTGATCTCATCATGACCCTAAAACTATTATCCAGACTTATGGGGTTCACTATAATCTTAAAAACAATAATAAGATGTAGCATATCATGTATCGAAAAGTCTATTTTATTAAATAATAATGTCAATTACATGAGTTTGGAGGACAAATAATAGAGAAACACCCCATTGCATCCCATATGCGATTGACTTGTAGGATATTATTCTTTCAATCTCCCACTTATACTAAAGCTAATCACCCCTATACTTGATGCCTATGTAATCTAGGTGGTGGTCAAACTGCTACAATAATAAGGTCTTAATGAATGGATCCGCTATATTGTTCTTGGGGTCAACTTGCTCCACAATCATATTGTGTCTTTTGATTATCTCCCAAGTGAGATAGAATCATCTTAGGATGTGCTTAGATTTATGATGAGACCTCAGTTCCTTGGCTTGAGCAACTGCCCCAGTATTGTCATAATAAAGGGGCACTGATTGTTCAATTTTCGAAATCATACCCAATTTTGAGATGAACTTCTTCATCCAGATGGCCTCCTTAGTAGCCTCACTAGCAACAATGTACTCAGCCTCAGTGACTAAGTTAGCAACAGTTTGCTGTTTGAAATTTTTTCAACTTACTACTCCACTATACAGGATGAACACATATCCAGATATGAATTTACTATCATCCAGATCATATTAAAAATTAGAGTCAGTATAACCTTTCAGATTCAAATCAAATCCACCATATATAAAAAAAGCATCTCTAGTCCTTTTCAAATATTTGAGTATATTTTTCATAGCTTTCTGATGATTCTCCCTAGGATCAGCCTGAAATTTGCTTATAATGCCCAAGATATAAGCCACATCAGGCTTGGTACATAGCATAGCATATATTATTGATCCTACAATCGAAGCATAAGGAATAGAACTCATTCTATTTCTCTCTTCAGGTATCTTAGGAGACATATTCTTAGAGAGTTTTATGCTTGACCCATGGGCAAGTAAGTTCTTTTACTTTCCTCCATGTTGAACCTCTTTAACACAAGGTCTATGTACCTTGATTGGGACAAGCCAAACATCCTCTTCGATCTATCCCTATAGATCTTTATACCAAGTATATAGGATGCTTCACCCAAATCTTTCATGAAAAATTTTTGCGATAGCCATGTCTTGATCGATTGCAACATACGGATGTCATTCCCAATGAGCAGTATGTTATCTACATACAAGACCAAAAAGACAATAGCGCTCCCACTAGTCCTCTTGTATAGATAAGGTTCATCCACATTTTTGATATAGTCAAACTATTTTACTGTCTCATCAAAATGGAAGTTCCAACTCCTCGATGCTTGCTTTAATCCATAAATGGATTTATTTAGCTTGCATACTTGATTTGCTCTCCCACTAAAGACAAATCCCTCTAGCTGAGTCATATAGACTTCCTCCTCAAGGTTTTCATTGAGGAAAGCAGTCTTGATATCCATCTGTCAGATCTCATAGTTATGGTATGCAACAATAGCAAGCATAATCCGAATAGACTTGAGCATGGCTACGGGCAAAAAGATTTTATCATAATCAATATCTTATTTTTATCTAAAATCTTTTGTCACCAGTCTGACTTTATAGGTCTCTACTTGACCATTTGCTCTAATCTTCTTCTTGAAGACCCATTTGCAGCCTATTGGGGTCATACCCTCAGGCGCATCAACCAAAGTCCAAACTTGGTTGTTATATATGAAGTCCATTTCGAATTTCATGGCATTAAGCCATTTGTCAGAGTCACCACTCATGATAGCTTTCGAATAGATCGTAGGATCATCATTCTCAATGATGTGAAATATGTTGTCATTCTCAATGATAAACCCATATATGAGTGGTACATTACGCACTCTACTTGACTTTCAGAGAGGAGGTGTATGTAGTAGCTTTGCCTCAACAATGGGCACATCTGATTGAGAGTCAGCTTGTAAATTTTGGATATAATATAGATCTTGAGCTTCCTCAAGTTCAACTGACCTCCCATTGCTCCCTTCTTGGATGAACTCTTTCTCCAAAAAAATGACATGCCTACCAACAAACATCTTTTGTTGAGTAGGGTGACAGAAGTAGTATCCTATACTTTCTTTGGGATAACTCACAAACCTGTATTTTTCTGATCTAGCACTAAGCTTATGACCATCAACATTTTTCATATAAGCAGGGCAATCTCAAATCTTAAGATGTTTAAGACTGGGCTTTTTTCTTTTCATATCTCATATGGAGTGCTAGAGATAGATTTTGATGGTACTTTGTTTAAAACATATACCACGGCCTAGAGAGCAAATTTTTAAAAGAAGATCGAAAGATCCATAAAATACATCATGGACCGCACCATATCTAATAAAGTGTGATTCCTCCTTTCTGTAATATCATTTAATTATGAAGTGTAAGGAGGTATCCATTGAGAGAGAATATCATTTTATTTTAAATGATTGAGTAACTCACTAGTTATGTATTCTTCTCCTCGATCAAATCGAAGAGCTTTAATACTTTTATCAGTTTATTTTTCAACCATTTTTTGATACTCTTTAAACTTATCAAAGGCTTCAGATTTATATTTCATTAAATACATATATCCAAATCTAGACATATCATCAGTAAATATGATGAAGTAGGAGTATCAACCTCTGGCTTGAGTCGATATTGGACCACAAACATCAGTATGTATAAGGTCCAAAATATCACTCACTCTTTCTTTATGTCTAGTAAATGGAGTCTTGGTCATTTTATCCATAAGATAAGATTCACAAGCTTCATATAATTCAAAATTATAAGGATCAAAGAATTTATCTTAGTACAACTTGTTAATTCTTGACTCATTTATATAACCAAATCAGCAGTGTTAGAGGTATGTAACATTCACATCCTCTCTTTTTTTTTTTTATATTATCAATATGAAGTACATTATCACTAAGTGATAGAAATGGAAGACTATTATCAATAAAAGTATTTCTATAAAATTTATTAGAAAAATAAATAAAACAACCATTGTTCTTAGCTTTTATTTCAAAACCTTATTCTAATAACAAGGATATACAAATAATATTCTAATAATTTTTAGAATATAATAACAAGTCTTCAGTTTTAAAACTTTTTTCGAAGGCAACTTCAAAATCTTGATTCTCATGGCTTCGATCTGGATGGACTCTTTACTAGCATCGAACAGCACAAGATCATCTTTATTCAGACTCCTTATTTTCTATAGATCCTGCAACAATTTGCAAATGTGTGAGCCACAGGAGGTATCTAATATCCAAGAATCTAAAATTGAAGTACTTAATGATAAGTTTGTTTGTATCTGTTGTGAATAGTATCCCAAAGCCAATCGTCAGCCTGTTGACGGTTGTGCTCATTTTTGTATATGTACATGAATTATGAATTAATAAAAAATTATTTTGGTATTTTTCATCATAAAATATTTCATTTTCTAATGAACTCCTATATTGTGGTGAAGTCCTTAGGACTATTTAGACTCGACAAAGGAGGATTTGTCGTTTAGTCCTTAAATCTGTTCGCGACCAAATGATACGTTGTTACCAAGGATGATAACGTTTATCAAGCATAGGTCATTGTGTGTCATATAGATTGGTTGTCTTCTTAACCAATGAGTGTGGAGACACTGATATGACATACAGGTGAGATATAAGGGTACATCTGCACTAAATATGACCGACTCTGGAGCTATTTCTGCTGTAAAGATTTGCTCCGATGGAATATGGGTATAAATGTCCCTCCGATCTGAGACCGCCATGGTGACTTGTAAGCAACTCACTGCACTTAAGCACTGGACTACCTGAATTTCTAATTCAGTGATGGAAGGTTGCTGGGTATAGTCAAGTACTTGACTTGTCAGTGCGTGTGTCAAAATGGGATTGACCACTCCAGTTTAGGAGCTGTGTACAGTCATATTTCAATTTAGCAAAATCTTAGCCAGAGTAGTCTTTGTGAGGAGTCACAGGACTATTTGAGTTGAGCATGATTCGAATGATCTAATCAGAGTGGACAGTTTAACCCTGAGTCGTCCTAAACACAGAGGTCAAAAGGATGAATTATACAGTAACCATATTCACGTAGGTTCTGAGTGTTGCGATTGTGACTATTCAACCTATCCGATCATCAGGTACCATTGCTAGATGATCACTTCGATTAGTATAGAAATTGGTTCCTGTGCTACCGGCTTAGGTTCGAACCTGCGGGGTCACACACATTAGAGGTTCCTATCTGATCTGATGGCTGATGAAGAGTCCTAATGCTTGTGGACTATGAGTCCTATGTGTCTGAGACTCTGTGATCAAGAATCAAGATTCTCTGATCATGAGTCCCACATATTTTGGGTACCGGGGTCAAGAGTCCCACTGGTTTGGGACTCTTCGATCAGGGTTACATATCGATGAATTCTGATGCCCGATTTTCCATTGGATTTGGACTCAATATTTATGAGAGATTTAATTAGTGATTTGATCACTAATTAACTCAATTTAATTGAGTAATTATTTTTGGATCAAGTCCAATTGAATTGGATTCAGTTGGGTTTGACCCGATTTGGTTAAGAGTTGACCTAATCATCGAGATGGTTTGGTCCCTGATTTGATCAGGAGTTGGGCTTAATCAATTCTTGATTTGATTAGGATTATATTGAGCCTAATTAAGCCTAATTAAGTTAGATTTAAATTAATTTAATTGGACCTAACTTATTTGGTTCAATTAGGTTGGTTTAAATAATGAAACCACCTTGACCCATTTTCCCTGCACCACCTCACTTCCACTGCACCCATTTGACTTCACGAGAAGGAAGTTCTCATGAATTTTTTCTCACGCAAAGCCCTCCTCACACCCTACTTTAATGCGCCAAATGAGTGGATAAGGATGAATGGTTGGCCATTCAAATTCAAAATAAAGTTTGAATTTGAATGAGCAACCAATCTTAGTGCCTTGACCTTATCCTCTTTTAGCACCCCATTTATTACATGAGAAAATGTTTCTCATGAAATCACTCATGCACAAATTAAGCCACGCCCTCCTCTTCTCACACCCTTAGTGGATAGGGATAAATTGGTTTCCATTTGAATTCAAAATTTGATTTGAATTCAAATGTGCAATTACTTATCTTTATCCTCTCACACGGATAAGATGTTTGATATTATTTTAAAAGGAGGAGAAGAGTGGAGTGTGTGAAAGAAAAATTTTGGAGATAAAATCTGGGTTTCAGTGAGAAAAAGAAAGAAAAGAAAGAAAAAGTGTGCGTAGGGTTTCAGTGAGTTCTTCAGGGTTTCAGCCTGGAGTTCGGGAAGTGAGAAGGTGAGCTACGAGTGTCGTGAGCCCACTAAATTTTAGGAAGATCTTCAACATCCTTTCAAGCATGTTTGCTGATGATCTAGAGTATTTGAAGAATCGACAGACATCAATCGAAGGAGTTCGATCAGCATCGGCCGTCGAAAGGGCTCTACAACGAGCTAGCACTCGTGAGGAGTCGATCAGATCGAGAGCTTCGTGTGGATGATCCATAGAGGCCAGACACATTGTATGGCTGCATCACGATGATCAGACTCTCCCAACGATGATCATATTACGGTGATCTACTATCCGCACAAAGGTATTGTGTTCTGAACACATTACAGTAAAGTGTTTACTGTTCAAATTTGAATTTCAAATTTAAATGCATGCATGCTATATATCATATTTAGATCCTAGTATAGGGTAAATTTTTATTAATAAATTAGATTAATTAATAATTTCCACTATAAAATAGTGATTTTGAAAAAGTTTTAAAATTATCATTTTACCCCTGCATTGAATTTTCCCCACAAATGGTATCAGAGCGGGTTCTTAGATATGATATATATATTTGCATGTGTAGATTAAGTTGTAATCTAAAAGTTTAAAGTTTGAAATTTGAATTTTGAAAGTTGGAACCCTATTTACTAAGTTGATCAAATTAAAAGTAATGAACCGGTTAGTGTCTAAGGTAAGTTTGGTAGTTTGACCAGTGGTTTTTAAGCGGGAGCTACTCGCAGTGATTCGATCTCTGATGAGTTAATGGCTTATCTCCACCATTGATCTCACTTACCTGGCCAATCTGGTGAATTAGGTTTTGATTAAATCACTTAGTGATTAGGGCTCACCCATGTCATTAGGTAAATCAGTTTGACTGATTTAGTTGCTCCTAATGCCAGCTTTAAGTAAATCCTTTTTAATCTGACTTGGTGAAGTCAGTGGGAGGATTGAAATTGACTGGATATTTTCTTCTCATCTATTCTTTAATAAAATTTTCAAAAAAAAAAATATTTGGTCCTAAAAATGATTAAGTTATATTGATAACTAAGTCATAGCCCCCCATTAAGTGAGTGATAATGAGTCCATTGGTTTAATGATCATTGGAGGCCCAAAGGCCTGGTGCTTATTGACTAATAGAATTATCATTCATAGTATGATAATTTGGTTTGAGTCTTTCTGATGGTGGTTAGGTTGGCAGACCAAAGTCGGGCTTGATCATTTATTGGTCCGATTCACCAAATCAAATCATGTTAATGGTTGGACCTAACCAGATTTTTTCAGTGGAGGCCAAAGCCTACTAATTAGGTTCTGAGGCAAAATTAATTACTAGAAGTTGTTTAGAGAAACAACTGGTTATGAACCTACCCATAGATGCACATGGGTTGACCAACCAAAGTTGGGCTCGTGTGTAGTCTATATGGATTCTAGTACCCACTAAGGAATTAAAGTAATTCCTCGAATTGGAGGTTGAGGCTACCAATTCATAAAAATACTGGGAGAAACTTTAGACTAAAGTCCAAGTCTTTAGTATTAATAATTTATGTACTAATATAGGTCTGGTTTTCTTTTATGCAACTATGGCCACTACCTTGTCGCTTCGGTCATTATTAGATAATGACAAGCTCATGGGATCTAATTTTGATAGCTAGTATCGAAAATTAAAAATCATCCTTGAGCATGAGTGGATCCTTTATGTAGTAACAGATCCGGCACCTGAAAAGCCAGTCCTGAACGCTAGAGGGACGGTCCGAGACACTTACCAGAAGTGGCTCAACGATCGCACCACCGTCCGGTGCATAATGCTGGCGGCAATGAATGATGAGTTCAATCGTAGGTTCGAGAATGCCCAGCCACAGGAGATGCTTCAAATATTGAATGATTCTTTTGGCACGCCTGACGACGTTGAAAGGCACAAAACTAGTTGTGCCATTTTCAATGCTCGGATGAGGGATGGAGCCTCAGTCACTGATCATGTACTGTACATGATCAAAATGATTGAGCACCTAAGTAAACTGGATTTTTCCCTGCATGAGCAGCTCGGTAAGGATACGATCCTTAATTCTCTGCCCAAGTTCTTCCTTCCCTTTCTTACTCATTTTCAAATGACAAAGCCTGCAGTGAACTACCACGGCTTGTTGGGGTTGCTGCGAAACTTTGAGAAGGATCACCAGCTCCATAAGGAGTCGGTGAATATTGTGGGAGGGTCTTCTTCTGGTCGTCGACCCTTTAAGAAAGGGAAGAAGAACAAGAAGAAGAAAAATAAGAAGGTACAGTTGCATGCTGGGACGTCTGCACAGGGTCAGACCAAGCAGCGCAAGCCCGACCAGAGCTAGGTGGAGTGCTTCTTTTGCAAGAAGTAGGGGCACTGGAAGAGGAACTGTCCTCTATACATTGCCTCATTGGACCCGAACAGGCCAAAGAAGAAGCAAGGTACTTATATGATAATACCTTGTAACTTTTTCATTTGTGATACTACTGCCTGGGTATTGGATACCGAAAGCCCTTATCATATTTACAATTCGATGCAGGGTCTGCAGGTCAGTAGGAGATTTGATGAAGGCAAGAGGTTCCTGAACGTTGGAGATGGAAGCAAAGTTTCAGTTCTAGCACTAGGAATCATGAACCTTGTAATCAATTCTCGAAATATAATTCTGAGTGAATGTCACTATTGTCCAAGCTTTTTATTAAATATTATTTCTGTAGGCCTTTTGGCCATGAACGGTTATCAATTTTTAATAAAAAAAATATTTGCAATATCATTTTGAATGGTGTTACAATGTTTATTGGACAACTTTATAATGGAATTTACTTTCTATCACAATATGTTAATGTGGTTCAAACCTTCGGTAAACGTCCTAGAATAGATAATGTGTCAGAAGTCTACCTTTGGCACTGTAGGCTAGGTCATATCAATAAGAACAGGATAAACAGGTTGGCTCAAGAAGAAATTCTTGAAGTAGGTGATTGTGAATCACTTCCAACTTGTGAGTCCTATCTTCTTGGTAAAATGACCAAGTCACCTTTTACTGGAAAAGGTGAGCGAGCTAGTGAACTCTTGGGTTTGGTATATTCTGATGTATGTGGACCTATGAGCTCAAGTGCAAGAGATGGATATTTCTACTTCATAACCTTCACAGACGACCTATCGAGGTATGGGTATGTCTATTTAATGAAGCATAAGTCAGAGTCGTTTGAAATGTTCAAACTATTTCGAAATGAGGTAGAAAAACAAACTGGGAAGTGTATTAAAACTCTTCGATCTGATCGAGGAGGTGAATACATTTCCAATGAGTTTCTGACATATCTTGAGGAGAATCGAATTCTCTCTCAATGGACTCCTCTTGAAACACCACAGCATAATGGTATATCTGAAAGGAGGAATCGGATCTTGTTGGACATGGTTCGATCCATGATGGGGTTTGCTGGTCTGCCGATCTCCTTCTGGGGATATGCGCTCAAATTGACTTATTACCTTCTAAATAAAGTTTCGAGTAAGTCTGTAACCGAAATGCCATATGAGATATGGATAGGACGTAAGCCAGTACTCTCGCACTTTAGGATTTGGGGGTGTCCGACTTATGTTAAACGTTTAATTACAGACAAGTTAGGTCCTAGGTCTGACAAGTGTAATTTTATAGGATACCCAAAAGAGACCAAAGGATATTATTTCTACCTGGCTGATGAGCAAAAGGTGTTTGTCAGACTTAAGGCAATCTTTTTGGAAAAGGAGTTCCTTGATGAAGGGACTGTTGCCTCTAAGGTCGAACTTGACGAAGTTCGATAGGTGGAAAAACCGACACAAGTTGTTGAACTTGAATCGGATTTGATTAGATCAGATCTGGAGCCCATTGTTCAAGCACCCTTAAGGCGATCTGGTAGAGTACCACGTCAACCAGACAGATACTATGGTTTCTTGGTCCAAGACGATGATCATATCAAACTTGATAAAAATGATGAGGATCCGATCACCTATATGGATGCAATGCAGAGACCCGACTCTGAGAAATGGCTAGAGGCCATAAAATTTGAAATGGAGTCCATGAAGGTCAACGATGTGTGGACATTGGTTGACCTACCCGAAGGAGTAAAACCCATAGGGTGTAAGTGGGTCTTCAAGAGGAAGAGGGGTGCAGACGAAAAGGTGGAAACCTATAAAGCCCATCTGGTTGCCAAGGGATATCGTCAATGTTATGGTATAGACTATGACGAGACGTTTTCTCCCGTGGCAATGCTCAAATCCATTCAGATTATGCTTGCGATAGTTGCCCATCTGAACTATAAAATCTGGCAGATGGATGTGAAGATAGCTTTCCTAAACGGAGAGCTGGATGAAGAGGTGTATATGATACAACCTGAAGGATTCACATCCACTGATGAGTCTAAGGTGTGCAGACTACAGAGGTCCATTTATGGACTTAAGTAGGCATCCCAGATTTGGAACATACGTTTTGATAGGACGATCAAGATGTATGGTTTCGTTAAGAATAGAGAAGAGCCCTGCATTTATAAGTGGGCTAATGGTCCAGTAGTGGTATTTTTTATATTGTATGTGGATGATATTCTCTTAATCAGAAATGATGTCTCTGCATTATGGGGAATAAAGATTTGGCTGTCGTCACAGTTCTCCATGAAGGATCTAGGAGAAGCTTCCTACATCCTAGGGATGAGGATCTATAGGGATAGATCTAAAAGGTTGCTTGGTTTATCCTAGTCTATGTACATAGATACTATGCTGAAGAGGTTCAGCATGGAGAATTTCAAGAAAGGCTATCTACCGATAGGCCATAAAATTTCTCTCTCGAAGAGGGATTGTCCGACAACACCTCAAGAGAGAGAGCGTATGGGTAGAATTCCATATGCTTCGACAGTGGGATCTATCATGTACGCCATGACATGTACACGACCAGATATGGCATACTCACTAGGGGTAGTGAGTAGATACCAATCTGATCCAGGGGAGAATCATTGGAAGGTTGTTAAAACTATCCTGAAGTATTTAAGAAATACTAAAGACCAGTGGCTTATTTATAGTGAATCGAACTTGAGACTTATAGGATTTACAGACTCTAGTTTCCAGTCTGATCACGATAACAGCAAAAGTGTGTCGGGATTTATTTTTATCCTTAATGGTGGGGCTATCTGCTGGAAGAGTTCCAAACAACACACAGTGGCTGATTTAGTTTGCGAGGTGGAGTATGTCACTGCATCAGATGCTGCCAAAGAAGTGGTGTGTCTGAAAAAATTCATCACCGAGCTCGGAGTAGCACCCTCCCTTGTTGGTCCAGTTTCGCTCTACTGTGATAGCTCTGCAGCCATTGCTCAGGCGAAGGAACCCAAGGCACACCAGCGGACGAAGCATATTCTGCGCCGCTACCATCTCATCCGAGAAATTATAGATCGAGATGACGTCGACCTTCTGAAGATCGATGGAAAGGAGAACCTGGTCGACCCATTCACTAAAGCCATTGCGGTGAAGGAGTTCGACAACTACAAGTCGAAGATGGGTATTAGATACTGCACCGATTGACTTTAGGCCAAGTAGGAGATTGTTGGGAATAGTGACCCAAAGCCAATCGTCAGGCTGTTGACGGTTATGCTCATTTTTGTATATGTACATGAATTATGAATTAATAAAAAATTATTTTGATATTTTTCATTACAAAATATTTCATCTTCTAATGAACTCCTATGTTGTGGTGAAGTCCTTAGGACTATTTAGACTCGACAAAGGAAGATTTATCATTTAGTCCTTAAATCTGTTCGCGACCAAATGATACGTTGTTACCAAGGACGATAATGTTTATCAAGCATAGGTCATTGTGTGCCATATAGGTTGGTTGTCCTCTTAACCAATGAGTGTGGAGATACTAGTATGGCATACAGGTGAGATGTAAGGGTACATCTGCACTGAACGTGACCGACTCCGGAGCTATTTCTGCTGTCAAGATTTGCTCTGATGGAATATGGGTATAAATGTCCCTCCGATCTGAGACCGCCACGGTGACTTGCAAGCAACTCACTGCACTTAGGCACTGGACTTCCTGAATTTCTAATTCAGTGACGGAAGGCTGCTGGGTGTAGTCAAGTACTTGACTTGTCGGTGCGTGTGTCAAGATGGGATTGACCACTCCAGTTTAGGAGCTGTGTACAGTCATGTTTCAATTTAGCAAAACTTTGGCCAGGATAGTCTTTGTGAGAAGTCACAAGACTGTTTGAGTTGAGCACGATTCGGATGATCTAATCAGGGTGGACAGTTTAACCCTGAGTCATCCTAAACACAGAGGTCAAAAGGATGAATTATATAGTAACCATATTCACGTAGGTTCTGAGTGTTGTGATTGTGACTATTCGACTTATCTAGTTGTTGGGTACCATTGCTAGATGGTCACTTCGATTAGTACAGAAATTGATTCCTGTGTTACCGACTTAGGTTTGAATCTGCGGGGTCACACACATTAGAGGTTCCTATCTGATCTGATGGCTGATGAAGAGTCCTAATGCTCGTGGACTATGTGTCCTACATGTCTGGGACTCTATGATCGAGAATCAGGATTCTCTGATCATGAGTCCCACACATTTTGGGTACCGGGGTCAAGAGTCCCACTGGTTTTGGACTCTTCGATCAGGATTACATATCGATGAATTCTGATGCCCGATTACCCATCGAATTTGTACTGAATATTTATGAGAGGTTTAATTAGTGATTTGATCACTAATTAACTTAATTTGATTGAGTAATTATTTTTGGATCAAGTCTAATTGAATTGGATTCAGTTGGGTTTGACCCGATTAGGTTAAGAGTTGACCTAATCGTCGAGATGGTTTGTTCCCTGATTTGATCAGGGGTTGGGCTTAATCAATTTCTGATTTGATTAGCATTTTATTGAGTCTAATTAAGTCTAATTAAGTTGGGTTTAAATTAGTCTAATTGGGTCTAACTTATTTGGTTCAATTAGGTTGGTTTAAATAATGAAACCACCTTGACCCATTCTCCCTGCGCAGCCTCACTTCTACTACGCCCATTTGAATTCACGAGAAGGAAGTTCTCATGAATTTTTCCTCACGCAAAGCCCTCCTCATGCCCTACTTTAATGTGCCAAATGAGTGGATAAGGATGAATGGTTGGACATTCAAATTCGAAACAAAGTTTGAATTTGAATGAGCAACCAATCTTAGTGCCTTGACCTTATCCTCTTTTAGCACCCCATTTATTACACGAGAAAATATTTCTCATGAAATCACTCACACTCAAATTAAGCCACACCCTCCTCTTCTCACGCCCTTAGTGATAGGGATAAATTGGTTTCTATTTGAATTCAAAATTTGATTTGAATTCAAATGTGCAATTACTCATCTTTATCCTCTCACGTGGATAAGATGTTTGACATTATTTTAAAAGGAGGAGAAGAGTGGGGTGTGTGAAAGAAAAATTTTAGAATAAAATCTAGGCATGAGGAATCCTTGTGTGCAAGGTGAAGATCTATATCCTTTCGAGAGAAAAAGAAAGAAAAGAAAGAAAAAGTGTGCGTAGGATTTCAGAGAGTTCTTCAGGGTTTCAGCCTGGAGTTCGAAAAGTGAGAAGGTGAGCTACGAGTGTCGTGAGCCCACTAAATTTTAAGGAGATCTTCAACATCTTCTCAAGCACGTCTACTAACGATCTGGAGCATCCAAAGAATCGACAGATATCGATCGAAGGAGTTCGATCAGCATCGACTGTCGAAAGGGCTCTACAATGAGCTAGCACTCGTGAGGAGTCGATCAGATCAGGAGCTTCATCTGGATGATCCACAGAGGCCAGACACACTGTGTGGCTGCATCGTGATGATCAGACTGTGGAGAAAATTCAGTATAGAGGTAAAATGATAATTTTAAAACTTTTTCAAAATTATTATTTTACAGTGAAAATTATGAATTAATAAGAATTTATCCTACACTAGGATCTAAATATGATATATAGCATACATGTATTTAAATTTAAAATTTAAATTTAAACAGTAAATACTTTACTGTAATATGTTCAGAACACAATACCTTTGTGCGGGTAGTAGATCACCGCAATTTGATCACTGTCAGGAGAGTCTGATCATCATGATGTAGCCACACAGTGTGTCTGACCTCTGTAGATCATCCACATGAAGCTTCCGATCTGATCGACTCCTCATGAGTGCTAGCTCGTTGTAGAGCCCTTTCGATGGCCGATGCTGATCGAACTCCTTCGATCGATGTCTGTCGATTCTTCAGATACTCCAGATCATCAGCAGATGTGCTTGAGAGGATGTTGAAGATCTCTCCAAAATTTGATGGGCTCACAACACTCATAGCTCACCTTCTCACTTCCCGAACTCCAGGCTGAAACCCTAAAGAACTCATTGAAACCTTGCGCACACTTTTTCTTTCTTTTCTTTCTTTTTCTCTCGGAAGGATATAGACCTTCACCTTGCACACAAGGATTCCTCACACCTAGATTTTCTCTCCAAAATTTTTCTTGCATACGCCCCACTCTTCTCCTCCTTTTAAAATGATGTCAAACATCTTATCCACATGAGAGGATAAAGATGAGTAATTGCACATTTGAATTCAAATCAAATTTTGAATTCAAATGGAAACCAATTTATCCCTATCCACTAAGGGTGTGAGAAGAGGAGGGCGTGGCTTAATTTGTGCGTGAGTGATTTTATGAGAAACATTTTCTTGTGTAATAAATGGGGCGCTAAAAGAGGATAAGGTCAAGGCGCTAAGATTGGTTGCTCATTCAAATTCAAACTTTATTTTGAATTTGAATGGCCAACCAATCATCCTTATCCACTCATTTGATGCATTAAAGTAGGGTGTGAGGAGGGCTTTGCATGAGGAAAAATTCATGAGAACTTCCTTCTCGTGAATTCAAATGGGTGCAGTGGAAGTGACGTGGTGCAGGGAGAATGGGTCAAGGTGGTTTCATTATTTAAACCAACCTAATTGAATCAAATAAGTTAGGCCCAATTAGACTAATTTAAACCTAACTTAATTAGATTTAATTAGGCTCAATAAAATTTTAATCAAATCAAAAATTGATTAAGCCCAACCCCTGATCAAATCAGGGACCAAACCATCTCGATGATTAGGTCAACTCTTAACCTAATCGGGTCAAATCCAACTGAATCCAATTCAATTGGACTTGATCCAAAAATAATTACTCAATCAAATTGAGTTAATTAGTGATCAAATCACTAATTAAACTTCTCATAAATATTGAGTCCAAATTCGATGGGTAATCGGGCATCAGAATTCATCGATATGTAACCCTGATCGAAGAGTCCTAAACCAGTGGGACTCTTGACCCCGGTACCCAAAATGTGTGAGACTCATGATCAGAGAATCTTGATTCTCGATCACAGAGTTTCAGACACATAGGACTCATAGTTCACGAGCATTAGGACTCTTTATCAGCCATCAGATCAGATAGGAACCTCTAATATGTGTGACCCCGCAGGTTCGAACCTAAGCCGGTAGCACAGGAACCAATTCCTGTACTAATCGAAGTGACCATCTAGCAATGGTACCCGATGATCAGATAGGTCAAATAGTTGCAATCACAACACTCAGAATCTATGTGAATATGGTTACTGTATAATTCATCCTTTTGACCTCTGTGTTTAGGACGACTCAGGGTTAAACTGTCAACCCTGATTAGATCAACCGAATCGTGCTCAACTCAAACAGTCCTGTGACTCCTCACAAAGACTACCCTGGCCAAGGTTTTGCTAAATTAAAACACAACTGTACACAGCTCCTGAACTAGAGTGGTCAATCCTATCTTGACACACACAATGACAAGTCAAGTACTTGACTACACCCAGCAGCCTTCCGTCACTGAATTAGAAATTCAGGTAGTCCAGTGCCTAAGTGCAGTGAGTTGCTTGCAAGTCACCATGGCAGTCTCAGATTGGAGGGACATTTATACCCATATTCCATCGGAGCAAATCTTGACAGCAAAAATAGCTCCGGAGTTGGTCACGTTTAGTGCAGATGTACCCTCACATCTCACCTGTATGCCATACCAGTGTCTCCACACTCATTGATTAAGAGAACAACCAACCTATATGGCACACAATGACCTATGCTTGATAAACGTTGTCATCTTTGGTAACAACGTATCATTTGGTCGCGAACAGATTTAAGGACTAAACGACAAATCCTCCTTTGTCGAGTCTAAATAGTCCTAAGGACTTCACCACAACATAGGAGTTCATTAGAAGATGAAATATTTTGTGGTGAAAAATATCAAAATAATTTTTATTAATTCATAATTCATGTACATATACAAAAATGAACACAACCATCAACAGGCTAACGATTGGCTTTGTGACACTATTCCCAACAATCTCCCACTTGGCCTAAAGCCAATCGATGCAGTATTCAATACCCATCTTCGACTTGTAGTTGTCGAACTCCTTCGCCGCAATGGCTTTAGTGAATGGGTCGGCCAGGTTCTCCTTTCCATCGATCTTCAGAAGGTCGACATCATCTCGATCCATAATTTTTCGGATGAGATGATAGCGGCGCAGAATATGCTTCGTTCGCTGGTGTGCCTTGGGTTCCTTCGCTTGAGCAATGGCTCCAGAGCTATCACAGTATAGCAGAACTGGACCAACAAGGGAGGGTGCTACTCCGGGCTCGATGATAAATTTTCTCAGCCACACTGCTTCTTTGGCAGCATCTGATGCAGCGACATACTCTGCCTCGCAAACTGAATCAGTCACTGTGTGTTGCTTGGAACTCTTCCAGCAGATAGCCCCACCATTAAGGGTAAAAATAAATCATGACACACTTTTGCTGTCATCGTGATCAGACTGGAAACTAGAGTCTGTAAACCTTATAAGTCTCTAGTCTGATTCACCATAAACAAGCCACTGGTCCTTAGTATTTCTTAAATACTTCAGGATGGTTTTAACAACCTTCCAGTGATTCTCTCCTGGATCAGATTGGTATCTACTCACTACCCCTAGTGAGTATGCCATATCTGGTCGTGTACATGTCATGGCGTACATGATAGATCCCACTGCCGAAGCATATGGAATCCTACCCATACGCTCTCTCTCTTGAGGTGTTGTCGGACAATCCCTCTTTGAGAGAGAAATTCCATGGCCTATCGGTAGGTAGCCTTTCTTGGAATTCTTCATGCTGAACCTCTTCAGCATAGTATCTATGTATGTAGATTGAGATAAACCAAGCAACCTTTTAGATCTATCCCTATAGATCCTCATCCCTAGGATGTAGGAAGCTTCTCCCAAATCCTTCATGGAGAACTGTGATGACAGCCAAATCTTTATTCTCTGTAATGCAGGGACATCATTCCCGATTAAGAGAATATCATCCACATACAATACAAGAAATACCACTACTGGACCATTATCCCACATATAAATGTAGGGTTCTTCTCCGTTCTTAACAAAGCCATATGTCTTGATCATCCTATCAAAATGTATATTCCAACTCTAGGATGCCTGCTTAAGTCCATAAATGGACCTCTATAGTCTGCACACCTTAGACTCATCAGTGGATGTGAATCCTTCAGGTTGTATCATATACATCTTTTCATCCAGCTCTCCATTTAGGAAAGCTATCTTCACATCCATCTGCCAGATTTCATAGTCCAGATGGGAAGCTATCGGAAGCATAATCCAAATGGATTTGAGCATTGCCATAGGAGAAAATATCTCATCATAGTCTATACCATAACGTTGACGATATCCCTTAGCAAGCAGACGGGCTTTATAGGTTTTCACCTTTCCATCTGCGCCCCTCTACCTCTTGAAGACCCACTTACACCCTATGGGTTTTACTCCTTCAGGTGGGTCAACCAATGTCCACACATCGTTGACCTTCATGGATTCCATTTCGAATTTCATGGCCTCTAGCCATTTCTCAGAGTCGAGTCTCTGCATTGCATCCATGTAGGTGATCGGATCCTCATCATTTTCATCAAGTTCGATAGGATCGTCATCCCGGACCAAGAAACCATAGTATCTGTCTGGTTGACGTGGTACTTTACCAGATCGCCTTAAGGATGCTTGAACAATGGGCTCCGGATCTGATCTAATCAAATCCGATTCAGGTTCAGCAATTTGTGTCGATTTTTCCACCTATCGAACTTCATCAAGTTTGACCTTAGAGGCAACAGTTCCTTCACCAAGGAACTCTTTTTTCAAAAAGATTGCCTTAAGACTGACAAACACCTTTTGCTCATCAGCCAGATAGAAATAATACCCTTTGGTCTCTTTTGGGTATCCTATAAAATTACACTTGTCAGACCTAGGTCCTAGCTTGTCCATAATTAAATGTTTAACATAAGCCGGACACCCCCAAACCCTAAGGTGCGAGAGTACTGGCTTACGTCCTATCCATATCTCATATGGCATTTTGGTTACAGACTTACTCGAAACTCTATTTAGAAGGTAACAAGTCAATTCGAGCACATATCCCCAGAGGGAGATCGACAGACCAACAAACCCCATCATGGATCGAACCATGTCCAACAAGGTCCGATTCCTCCTTTCAGATATATCATTATACTGTGGTATTCCAGGAGGAGTCCATTGAGAGAGAATCCCATTCTCCCCAAGATATGTCAGAAACTCATTGGAAAGGTATTCACCTCCTCGATCAGATCGAAGAGTTTTAATATACTTTTCAGTTTATTTTTCTACCTCATTTTAGAATAGTTGGAACATTTCAAACGATTCCGACTTATGCTTCATTAAATAGACATACCCATATCTCGATAGGTCATCTGTGAAGGTTATGAAGTAGAAATATCCACCTCTTGCACTTGTGCTCATGGGTCCACATACATCAGAATGTACCAGATCTAAGAGTTCACTGGCTCGCTCATCTTTTTCAGTAAAAGGTGACTTGGTCATTTTACCAAGAAGACAGGACTCACAGGTTGGAAGTGATTCACAATCACCTACTTCAAGAATTCCTTCTTGAGCCAACCTGTTTATCCTGTTCTTATTGATATGACCTAGACTACAGTGCCAAAGGTAGACTTCTGACACATTATCTATTCTAGGGCGTTTACTGGAGATTTGAACCACATTAACAGGTTGTGATAGAAAGTAAATTCCATTATAAAGTTGTCCAATAAATATTGTAAAACCATTCAAAATGATATTGCAAATATTTTCTTTTATTAAAAATTGATAACCGTTTATGGCCAAAAGGCCTACAGAAATAATATTTAATAAAAAGCTTGGACAATAGTGACATTCACTCAGAATTATATTTTGAGAATTGATTACAAGGTTCATGATTCCTAATGCTAGAACTGGAATTTTGTTTCCATCTCCAATGTTCATGAACCTCTCGCCTTCATCAAATCTCCTACTGATCTGCAGACCCTGCATCGAATTGTAAATATGATAAGGGCTTTCGGTATCCAATACCCAGGCAGTAGTATCACAAATGAAAAAGTTGCAAGGTGTTATCATATAAGTACCTTGCTTCTTCTTTGGCCTGTTCGGGTCCAGTGAGGCAATGTATAGAGGATAGTTCCTCTTCCAGTGCCCCTGCTTCTTGCAAAAGAAGCACTCCGCCTGCCTCTGGTCGGGCTTGCGCTTCTTGGTCTGACCCTGTGCAGACGTCCCAGCATGCAGCTGCACCTTCTTATTCTTCTTCTTCTTGTTCTTCTTTCCTTTCTTAAAGGGTCGACGACCAGAAGAAGACCCTCCCACAACATTCACCGACTCCTTATGAAGCTGGTGATCCTTTTCAAAGTTCTGCAACAACCCCAACAAGCCGTGGTAGTTCACTGCAGGCTTTGTCATTCAAAAATGAGTAAGGAAAGGAAGGAAGGACTTGGGCAGAGAATTAAGGATCGCATCCTTACTGAGCTGCTCGTGCAGGGGAAAATCCAGTTTACTTTGGTGCTCAATCATTTCGATCATGTACAGTACATGATCAGTGACTGAGGCTCCATCCCTCATCCGAGCATTGAAAATGGCACAACTAGTTTTGTGCCTTTCAACATCGTCAGACGTGCCAAAAGAGTCATTCAACATTTGAAGCATCTCCTGTGGCTGGGCATTCTCGAACCTGCGACTGAACTCATCATTCATTGCCGCCAGCATTATGCACCGGACGTTAGTGCGGTCGTTGAGTCACTTTTGGTAAGTGTCTCGGACCGTCCCTCTAGCGTTCAAGGCTAGCTCCTCAGGTGTCGGATCTGTTACTACATAAAGGATCCGCTCATGCTCAAGGATGATTTTTAATTTTTGATACCAGCTATCAAAATTAGGTCCCATGAGCTTGTCATTATCTAATAATGATCGGAGCGACAGGGTGGTGGCCATAGCTGCAAAAAGAAAAACCAGACCTATATTAGTACATAAATTATTAATACTAAAGACTTGGATTTTAGTCTAAAGTTTCTCCCAGTATTTTTATGAATTGGTAGCCTCAACCTCCAATTTGAGGAATTACTTTAATTCCTTAGTGGGTACTAAAATCCACATAAACTACACACGAGCCCAACTTTGGTTGGTCAACCCATGTGCATCTATGGGTAGGTTCATAACCAGTTGCTTCTCTAAATAACTTCTAGTAATTAATTTTGCCCCAAAACCTAATCAGTAGGCTTTGGCCTCCACTGAAAAAATCTGGTTAGGTCCAATCATTAACATGATTTGATTTGATGAATCGGACCAATAAATGATCAAGCCCGACTTTGGTCGGCCAACCGAACCACCATCAGAAAGACTCAAACCAAATTATCATACTATGAATGATAATTCCATTAGTTAATAAGCACCAGGCCTTTGGGCCTCCAATGATTATTAAACTAATGGACTCATTATCACTCACTTAATGGGAGGCTATTACTTAGTTATCAATATGACTTAATCATTTTTAGGACCTAATAATTTTTTTTTTTTTAAATTTTATTAAAGAATAGATGAGAAGAAAATATCCAGCCAATTTCAATCCTCCCACTGACTTCACCAAGTCAGTTTAAAAAGGATTTACTTAAAGCTGGCATTAGGAGCACCTAAATCAGTCAAACTGATTTACCTAATGACATGGGTGAGCCCTAATCACCAAGTGATCTAATCAAAACCTAATTCATCAGGTTGGCCAGGTAAGTGAGATCAGTGGTGGGGATAAGCCATTAACTTGTCAGAGATCGAATCATTGCGAGTAGCTCCCACTTAAAAACCACTGGTCAAACTGCCAAACTTACCTTAGACACCAACCGATTCATTAGTTTTAATTTGATCAACTTAGTAAATAGGGTTCCACCATGTAGCCATGAATTAAGTCCATCTTGGTCTAGTTAAAGACATGGACCCATTCAACTACAACTATTGGAGTTGAGTCTAGAGTATCCTTGACCTAATCTAATTCAACTTTTGATTAGATTTGATCAATTACTCTAATTTAGTCCATTTTTTTAAGCTAACCTTAGGTCTAACCCAATTATGGACCTAATCCATCTAACCCATTGACCCACAAGTTTATGCAATTGTCTTAGGTCTTAATTCACAATTCTAGACTTACTAGACAATACTTAATTCTTTTAGTTAAGTATTTGGGCTGATGGGTCAGGATTTGGCATTTCAAAAATAAATTTTAAATTTGAAAGGTTTTATTTTTTGTTCACCAAATATGTTGACTTATTACCAAATATATCAGCACATTTCATAAATAGCAATCCTATTGCTAATTACATAACAAAAAATAACTCAATCAAAATAAATCATCAATATTCCTTTCGCTGCTTTATCTGCATGGGATATAATCGCATCGGCACCCCTACCGCCATAGGAGACCCCATCGAATGGGAAGAGAGGGTCTTTAAACCCTACTTTTCTCCTATGACCGGACGGCCATGGCAACCAACCCAATTCGATTACTTGCTACTTGGATCAAGTATATCTAAATATACCAATTTTAAAATTTAAATTTCAAATTTCAAATTTCAAATTTCAAATTTTGAATTTTAAATTTCAAATAAATTTCAAATTTCAAATTTTTGAATTTCAAATTTTAAATTTCAAATTTTGAATTTTAAATTTTGAATTTCAAATTTGAAATTTTAACCAAATTTCAAATTTCAAATTTCAAATTTTTGAATTTTGAATTTCAAATTTCAAAATTCAAAATTCAAATTTTGAATTTCAAATTTTTGAATTTTGAATTTCGAACAACTTTCAAAATTCAAAATTTAAATTTTAAATTTTAAATTTCAAATTTAAACTTTTAGATTACAACTTAATCTACGCATGCAAATATATATATCATATCTAAGAACCCGCTCTGATACCATTTGTGGAGAAAATTTAGTGCAGGGGTAAAATGATAATTTTAAAACTTTTTCAAAATCACTATGTTATAGTGAAAATTATTAATTAATCTAATTAATTAATAAAAATTTATCCTACACTAGGATCTAAATATGATATATAGCATGCATGCATTTAAATTTGAAATTCGAATTTGAACAGTAAATTCTTTACTATAATGTGTTCAGAACACAATACCTTTGTGCGGATAGTAGATCACCATAATCTGATCACCGTCGGGAGAGTTTGATCATCACAATATAGCCACACAGTATGTCTGGCCTCTGCGGATCGTCCACATGAAGCTTCCGATCTGATCGACTCCTCACGAGTGCTAGCTCGTTGTAGAGCCCTTTCGATGGCCGATGCTGATCGAACTCCTTCGATCGATGTCTATCGATTCATTGGATACTCTGGATCATCAGCAGACGTGCTTGAGAGGATGTTGAAGATCTTCCTAAAATTTGGTGGGCTCACGACACTCGTAGCTCACCTTCTCACTTCCCAAACTCCAGGTTGAAAGCCTGAAGAACTCACTGAAACCTTGCGCACACTTTTTCTTTCTTTTCTTTCTTTTTCTCTCGAAAGGATATAGACCTTCACCTTGCACACAAGGATTCCACATGCTCAAATTTTCTCTCCAAAATTTTTCTTGCACATGCCCCACTCTTCTCCTCCTTTTAAAATAATGTCAAATATCTTATCCACGTGAGAAGATAAAGATGAGTAATTGCACATTTGAATTCAAATCAAATTTTGAATTCAAATGGAAACCAATTTATCCCTATCCATTAAGGGCATGAGAAGAGGAGGGCGTGGCTTAATTTGTGTGTGAGTGATTTCATGAGAAACATTTTCTCGTGTAATAAATGGGGCGCTAAAAGAGGATAAGGTCAAGGCGCTAAGATTGGTTGCTCATTCAAATTCAAACTTTGTTTTGAATTTGAATGGCCAACCAATCATCCTTATCCACTCATTTGGCATATTAAAGTAGGGCATGAGGAGGGCCTTGCATGAGGAAAAATTCATGAGAACTTTCTTCTCGTGAATTCAAATGGGCGCAGTGGAAGTGAGGTGGCGTAGGGAGAATGGGTCAAGGTGGTTTCATTATTTAAACCAACCTAATTGAACCAAATAAGTTAGGCCCAATTAGACTAATTTAAATCTAACTTAATTAGGCTTAATTAGGCTCAATAAAATCTTAATCAAATCAGGAATTGATTAAGCCCAACCCCTGATCAAATCAGGGACCAAACCATCTCGATGATTAGGTCAACTCTTAACCTAATCGGGTCAAACCCAACTGAATCCAATTCAATTGGACTTGATCCAAAAATAATTACTCAATCACATTGAGTTAATTAGTGATCAAATCATTAATTAAATCTCTCATAAATATTGAGTCCAAATTCGATGGGTAATCGGACATCAGAATTCATCGATATGTAACCTTGATCAAAGAGTCCCAAACCAGTGGGACTCTTGACCTCGATACCCAAAATGTGTGGGACTCATGATCAGAGAATCCTGATTCTCGATCACAGAGTCTCAGACACGTAGGACTCATAGTCTACAAGCATTAAGACTCTTCATCAGCCATCAAATCAGATAGGAACCTCTAATGTGTGTGACCCCGCAGGTTCGAACCTAAGTCGGTAGCACAGGAACCAATTCCTGTACTAATCGAAGTGACCATCTAGCAATGGTACCTGATGATCGGATAGGTTGAATAGTCACAATCGCAACACTCAGAATCTATGTAAATATGGTTACTGTATAATTCATCCTTTTGACCTCTGTGTTTAGGATGACTCAGGGTTAAACTGTCAATCCTGATTAGATCATCTGAATCGTGCTCAACTCAAACAGTCCTGTGACTCCTCACAAAGACTACCCTGGCCAAGGTTTTGCTAAATTAAAATATGACTGTACACAACTCCTGAACTGGAGTGGTCAATCCCATCTTGACACACACAATGACAAGTCAAGTACTTGACTACACCCAGCAGCCTTCCGTCACTGAATTAGAAATTCAGGTAGTCCAGTGCCTAAGTGCAGTGAGTTGCTTGCAAGTCACCGTGGCGGTCTTAGGTCGGAGAGATATTTATACCCATATTTCATCAGAGCAAACCTTGACAGCAGAAATAGCTCCAGAGTCGGTCACGTTCAGTGTAGATGTATCCTTACATCTCATCTGTATGCCATACTAGTATCTCCACACTCATTGGTTAAGAGGACAACCAACCTATATGGCACACAACGACCTATGCTTGATAAATATTATCATCCTTGGTAACAACGTATCATTTGGTTGCGAACAGATTTAAGGACTAAATGATAAATCCTCCTTTGTCGAGTCTAAATAGTCCTAAGGACTTCACCACAACATAGGAGTTCATTAGAAGATGAAACATTTTGTGATGAAAAATATCAAAATAATTTTTATTAATTCATAATTCATGTACATATACAAAAATGAGTACAACCGTCAACAGATTGATGATTGACTTTGGGATACTATTCCCAACATAAATTCTCCCGACGGTGATCAAATTACGGCGATCTACTACCCGCACAAAAGTATTATGTTCTGAATACATTACAGTAAAGTGTTTACTGTTCAAATTTGAATTTCAAATTTAAATACATGCATGCTATATATCATATTTAGATCCTAGTGTAGGGTAAATTCTTATTAATTAATTAGATTAATTAATATTTTTTACTGTAAAATAGTGATTTTGAAAAAATTTTAAAATTATCATTTTATCCATGCACTGAATTTTTTCCACAGTATCATATACAAACCTTTAGTAACATTTGATTTTTTATGTTTTACAGTTGCAAGGTATTCCTTGCAATTTCTCTTCTAGTGCCTGTCCTTGCTGCAGTGATAGCAAGTACTTTTGGTGGAGATCTTCTTCGCCTTCTTCTTGGAGATGCTAGTCTTAGGGTTCAACTTTTTTTTAGAATCCTTCTTACCTTTCTTCTTATTGATCTTATCTACAAAAAGAACTAGAGCCTTTTCACCTTTAAAATGGCTCTCTGCTATTTTGAGCATATTCAGCAATTCAGGTAGGCTAATATTCAGTTTATTCATGTAATAGTTAATGACAAACTAAGAGATGAAATCAGAGAGTTACTGCAGGATCAAATCCTGACTAAGCTCTTTTGAAAAATATGTCCCAAAAGTCGATCGTCAACCTATTGACGGTTGAGCAACCTTGTATTGTAATTGATTTGTTAATAAATAAAATATATTTTTGATATTTTCATCATAAGTTTTCATCTTCTAATGAACTCCATTGTTGTGATGAAGTCTTTAGGACTATTTAGGTTTGATAAAGAGAGGATTTATCGATTAGTTCTTAAAACTGTTCACGACCAAATGATGGGCTGTTAATAAGGACGACAGCTTCTATCGAGCATAGGTCACTGTAGGCTATATGGGTTGGTTATTCTCTTAATCAAGGAGTATGGAGACACTGATATCGCATACAGATAAGATGTAGGGGTACATCATCATAGAACGTGACCAACTCCAGAGTATTCTGCTGTCGAGAATGTCTCTGATGGAATATAGGTATAAGTGTTCTTTAGACCTGAGATCGCCTCAATGACTTGCAAGCAACTCACTGTGCTTTGGTACTGAACTAACTGAATTTTTAATTCAGTGATGGAAGGCTTCTGAGTACAGTCAAGTACTTATAAATTCAGAGTGTGATCAAGATGGAATTGACCACTCTAAGAGTTGGAGAAGAATGAGTCGCTGTATTTTAATTTAGCAAAATCTTGGTCAGGATAATCCATCAGATGGATTTGATATTTTGAAATACAATGTGGACAACCTGATCAGAGTTGACAGTTGAACTCTGAGGTGTCCTATGAGTATTTTGGTCAAGGGGATAAATTATATGAAAACTATATCTGCATGGGTTCTAAGGATGTTGTTCTATATATTCGACCTATCCGACCGTTGGGTACCATTGCTAGATGGTCACTTCGATTGGTATAGAAATTTATTTCTGTGCTACTGGCTTAGGTTCATATTTATGAGGTCACACATATTAGAGTTCATAATCTGATCAGATGGTTGATCAATGATTAAGAATCATTCTAGGGTTAAACGATTAATACGATTGACATTTAACCTAGTGCAAGTGTTGTAGGAGGATCGATTAGCAATTCAATTGCTAATTGGCTTAATTTGATTAAGTCAATGGATTAATATTAAGTCTAATTGAATATAATTTAATTAGATTTAGTTTGGACTTGATTGGATCAAGTCCAATTGATTTATTGGATAAGCCAAGTGCAAGGAAAAACTAGTCCTAGTTCAATTAGGACTTGGGTCAACCTAATTTCTAATTCGATTAAAAAATTAAATCAGATTTAAATCTAATTAAATATAATTAAATTATATTTTTGATTGGGTTAAGACCTATTTTAATTGAGTTGATTTGGTTTTGGCTTGATTTGGTTTGAGAAACCAAATTTGAACAAGTCATAGATTGAATCCTAGTAAGACTAGAATTCTACCTTGCACCACCTTAGCCCCCCACGCCCACTCTCTCTTATTTTGTGTGACAAAACCTTCTCTCCCAGGCCTTCATGCACAACCAAAGCTTTCCTCTCTTTCTTTATTACATGGAATGTGGTTGTGGATCAAGTCAAAGTAGGAATTTGTTTGGATTTCAAATTCTATGAGATAGAATTTTAGGAAACCAAAACTCTTTCGTTATGGTACTGATTTTATCCAGATTTTTTTTTAAAATTTTTGTGGATTTTATGTAACATATTGTGTGCCCTTTTCTGGTGGTCCATGGCAGAAAAAGAAGGAGGGGGCACCCAAGAGTTGGGCACCCCTTGTCTTGCCCTGTTTGGATTTTTTTTGACTAGGTATTTGACCTAGACAAGGATTCTTCATATCTTATTATTTAAGATAATTTTTTTCTTAAAATTTTCATGAATTATAGAGCATTTAGAGACCTTTGGGGCATGTGAAAATTAGAGAGAAAGAGTATAGGGGCATAGAGATATAATAGACACAAAACTATGTGTCTGGGTTAGAACAAAGAGAAGAAGAAGAGGGTCTTCTTTTAGGGTTGCTGTGTTCACCTCTTCCCTTCCTCCATCTATGAGTTTTCTGAGAGTGTCTCATATTTAAAACTCTTTCTCTTACTTTTCATCTTTGGAAGAGTCCAAATCAAGAAGAAGGAGGCATCTAATCGACCATCGAAGAAGGAACAGCATAGTACTAGCATACTGTGCTGATTTCTTGGACCAGGACTTTTGATCGTGATCCATGGGCTTGTGTGGATGACTCCTAGAGGCTGGACATATGTGCGACTTGCAATATCATTCTCAAGCTCGGATCAGCAAAGTTAGAATATCTAACTTACAAGGTAATAGATCTGATCTATTATATTTTACATACATTAGATGTAGGATAGAAACATGTTGATATGATCAACATATAGTTCTTACTCTTTATATTTTAATTTTTAATTTAATATCATGTAATAATTATGTAATAGAATCTTAGATCTAGGGATTTTTTAATTTTATAAGATAAATTTTGATTTATTTTAGTCTTTCGCTGCTTGATCTTGAAAAAGTTTCAAGATCTAACCCTGAAACCCTAGATCTGATTCTTTCAATTGGTATCAGAGCCTAAGTTGTTTATTACATGATTATTTATACATGCTTAGATTATTTCTTAGATTAGATCTAATTTATAATCTAATTGTTAAATATGAAATTAAAATTTTTAGATCAATCATGAACTGTAGGTTGTCCTGCTGTAAGGTTTACCCCTTACAGTGTAAAGGTTGTCCTAGTTTGTGAAGATCTATCTTTGATCATAAATTTGTTAGATATGATCTAGATTAAATTTATAATTTATTAGATTTAAAAGATATTTAAATCTAAAATAAAATCTCTTGGTTAATAATTTTCGTGCAAAGAACCATCATATATTTATCTGAAAAATTTATACAATTTAAAGTTGAAATTGTTTCAATTACATGAACCTATTTAGATTAGATCTAAAGTAGTTTCATGCTTATTTCACTTGCATTTTGATTATGAATCAAACATGCAACTTGGTTGGTAGAACCATGTTGTAAAAATATTTTATAAATATGAAAATTATTTTCGAAAAGTCAAACCCCAACCCTCAGTCTAAAACTTAATTGAGAATTAAGAAGATGTTTGATTAGATTCTAGGATTGTGAATTGAAGAACCTAAGATACAAACCATAACACGTTGGGTTAATGGGTTAGTGAGAATTAGGTCCATTAATTGGGTTAGATCTAAGGTTAGATTAAAGATGAACTTAATTAGAGAATTGACTAAATCTAATCAATTGTTGTCTTAGATTAGGTCAAGGATTCTCTAGATCAATTACAATAGTTGTAGTTGGTCAAGTCCATGTCTTTAACGAGAACCAAATGGACTTGATTCTTGGCTAAGCGGTCTAGCACGAACTGTTAGGTTGATCTAATCGAAACTAATTAAACCAGTTGGTGTCTAAGGTAAACCAGATCGGTGGTTTTTAATTGGTAGCCTGCTTACCTGACCATTTCTGATGGTGTCTAAGGCAAGCTTTGGCAGACCCTCCCACCGATCAAACATACCTGGCCTCTTAGTGAAATTATGTTTTAATCCGATCACTTGACTATTCGAGTTGACCTATGTCAGCTACATAAATCAGTGTGACTGATTTAGGTACTCCTAGACCAGCCCTTTTGATGGTCTCCCTTAAGCTGACTTGGTGAAGCCAGTGGGAGGATCATGATAAGCTGGTTCATCTAACCTTCTCCTCTAAATCAATTAAATTCTCTAAAATTATTAGGTTTTTAAAATAAAATAATTATGATGATAAGATCATAGCCTCCCATTAAGTGGATGATAATGGGTCCATCAGTTGGATAATCATTGGAGGCCCAGAGGCCTGGTGCTTATCGATTGATGGAATTGTCATTCATAATATGATTTCTTGACTGCATCTTTCTAAATGGTGGTTAGGTTAGCCAACCAAAGTTGGGCCTAATCATTCATTGGCTAGATGGGTCAAGTACGGTCATGTTAATGGTTGGACCTAACCAGACCTTTTCAGTGGAGGCCAAAGCCTACTGATTAGGGACTGGGGCAAAATTTAATTTACTAAAAATTGTTTAGAGAAATAATTGGTTATGAACCTACCCTTAGATGTACATGGGTTGGCCAACCAAAGTTGCATTTGTGTGCAGTCTAAGTGGATTCTAGTACCCACTAAGAAATTAGGGTAATTCCTCGAATTGGAGGTAGAGGCTACCAATTCGAATAAAATAGTGGGAGAAACCTTTTGATTAAAGTTCAAATCTTTAGGTTTAATAAATCAATTACTAATTAGGTTATGATTTTTCTTTATGTAGATATGGCCACTTCTCTATCGCTCTAATCATTGTTGGACAATAAAAATTTGGTGGGACCCAACTTCGGTAGCTGGTACCGAAAGTTGAAGATAGTCTTGGAGCATGAACAGATCCTATATGTGATAACGGATCCTGCACCTGAGAAGCCAGCTGCCAATGCATGTAGAATAGTCAGAGACACTTATCAGAAGTGGCTCAATGATCGAACCATAGTGCGCTGCATCATGCTGGCTGCCATGGGCAACGAGTTCAATCGCAGATTTGAGATGGCTCAGCCAAAGGACATGCTTTAAGTATTGGAGGATGTCTTTGGCACACCCGATGACGTGGAGAGGCACAAGACTAGTTGTGCCATCTTCAACGCCAAAATGCGGGATGGTGCCTCTGTCACTGATCATGTATTGTACATGATCGAGCTGATGGAGCGTTTGAGCAAGCTCGACTTTTTCTTGCATGAGCAGCTTGGGAAAGATGCAATACTTAACTCACTGTCCAAGTCTTATCTCCCATTCCTCACTCATTATAGAATGACAAAGCCTGAAGTAAACTACCATAGGTTACTGGGGTTGCTTCAGAACTTTGAGAAAGATCACCAACTCCACAAGGAGTCAGTGAACTTAGTGGGAGGTTGGTCTTCTAGTTCTCAACTCTTTGAGAAAGAAAAGAAGAACAAGAAGAAGAAAGTGAAGAAGGTGCAAGTTCAGGCTGAGACATCAGTGCAGGGCCAGACCAAAAAGATCAAGCCCGATAAGAGTCAAGCTGAATGCTTCTTTTGCAAGAAGCAGGGGCACTGGAAGAGGAACTGTCCTCAGTACATTGCCTTCCTGGACCCGAACAGGCAGAGAAAGAAGCAAGCTATTACTAGGCAAAGTATTTATATGATAACTCCTTGCAATTTCTCTATTTGTGATATAACTGACTGGGTATTGGATACCGATAGCCCTTACCATATTTGCAATTCATTGCAGGGGTTGTAGGTTAGTAGGAGATTCGAGCAAGGCGAGAGGTTCCTGAACATTAGAAATGGAAGACCAGTTCCAATTCTAGTATTAAAAATCTTGAAACTTGTATTTGAGTCCCATATCGTTGTTCTTAAAGATTGTCATTTCTGTCCCAGTTTCTTTTTTAAATATTATTTTTGTAGGCCTTCTAGCCAAAAATGATTATAAAATTTTAATAAAAAAAATAAGTTTGTAATATCATTATGAATGGTGTTACTATTTTTTGTGGACATTTGAATAATGGTGTGTATATGTTATCACAATCTGGTAACGTAGTCTATTCTACTAGCAAGCACCCTAGATTAGATAGTGTATCAGATATCTACTTATGGCACTGTAGGTTAGGTCATATAAACAAGAACAGGATAAATAGGTTGACTCAAGAGGGAATCCTCAAAGTCAGTGATTGTGAATCACTTCCAATCTGTGAGTCCTATCTTCTTAGTAAAATAACCAAGTCACCTTTTACTGAAAAAGGTGAGAGAGCTATTGAGCTCTTGGACCTAGTACATACTGATGTATGCGGGTCCATGAGCACAAGTACTAGAGGTGGATATTTCTACTTCATCACTTTCATGGATGATCTATCCAGATATGGATATGTCTATCTGATGAAACATAAGTCAGATTTATTTGAAATGTTCAAACGATTCTGAAGTGAAGTAGAAAAATAAACTGGGAAGAGTATTAAAACTCTTCAGTCTGACCAAAGAGGGAAATACTTTTCTGATGAGTTTCTCACATATCTAGGAGAGAATGAGATTCTCTCCCAATGGACTCCTCCAGGAACACCACAGCATAATGGTGTGTCTGAAAGGAGAAATCAGACTTTGTTAGACATGGTCCGATCCATGATGGATTTTGCCAGCTTGCCGATATCCTTCTGGGGATATGCACTCGAATCCGCCTATTATCTGTTAAATAAGGTTCTAAGTATGTCTGTAATTAAGACTCCATATGAGATATGGACAGGGTGTAAGCCAGCACTTTCACACCTTAGGGTCTGGGGGTGCCCGTCCTATGTCAAACGGTTAGTTACAAATAAACTTGGACCTAGGTCTGACAAATGCACATTTATAGGGTACCCCAAAGAGACCAAAGAATATTTTTTCTATTATACTGATGAACAAAAGGTGTTCGTCAGCCTTAAGGCAACCTTTTTAGAAACAAAGTTCCTTGGTGAAGGAATCGTTGCCTCTAAGGTTGAATTTGATGAAGTTCAACAGGTAGAAAGACCGACACCAATAGCTGAACCTGAGTTGGATTTGATTAGATCAGATTTGAAGCCCAATGTACCTGCACTATTAATGTGATCCGATAGAGTACTGCATCAGTCGGACAGATACTATGATTTTTTGGTCCGAGATGGTGATCCCATCGAACTCGATGAGAATGATGAGGATCCGATCATCTATATGGATGCAATGCAGAGACTTGATTTCGAGAAATGACTTGAAGCCATGAAATTCAAAATGGAGTCCATGAAGGTCAATAATGTATGGACATTGGTTGACCCACCTGAAGGGGTTAAACCCATTGGGTGTAAATGGGTCTTCAAAAGGAAGAGGGGTGCAGACGAAAAGGTGAAGACCTATAAAACCCGTCTAGTTGCCAAAGGGTATCGTCAACATTATGGTATTGACTATAACGAGACGTTCTCCCCCGTGGTAATGCTCAAATCCATTCGGATAATGCTTGCAATAGCTGCCCATCTAGATTATGAGATCTGACAGATGGATGTAAAGACAGCTTTCCTGAATGGAGAGCTAACTGAAGAGGTGTATATGATACAACCTGAGGGGTTTACATCCACAGATGAGTCCAAGGTGTGCAAGCTTCAGAGATCTATTTATGGATTGAAGCAAGCTTCTCGGAGTTGGAATATGTATTTTGATAAGATGATCAAAACGTATGGCTTCATTAAGAATGAGAAGAACCCTGCATCTATAAATGGGCAAATGGTCCAATTATGGTATTCTTTGTCTTGTACGTGGATGACATTCTCTTAATCGAGAATGACATCCCCGCACTACAGAGAATAAAAGTTTGGTTGTCATCGCAGTTCTTCATGAAGGACTTGGGTGAAGCATCCTACATCTTAGGGATGAAGATCTATAGGGATAGATCTAAAAGGATGCTTGGGTTATCTCAGTCCATGTACATAGATACTATGCTGAACAAGTTCAGTATGGAGAATTCTACAAAGGGCTATCTACCGATAGGCCATGAAATTTCTCTCTCTAAGAAGGATTATCCAACAACTCCTGAAGAGAGAGAGCATATGAGTAGAGTCCCATATGCTTCGACTGTGGGATCTATCATGTACGCCATGATATGTACAAGGCCAGATGTGGCATACTCACTAGGAGTAGTGAGTAGATACCAATCTGATCTTGGAGAAAATCACTGAAAAATGGTTAAAGCCATCCTTAAGTATTTGAGAAATACTAAAGATCAATGGTTGATTTATGGTGAGTCAGATCTGAAACTTGTGGGGTTCACAGACTCCAGCTTTCAATCTGACCATAATGACAGCAAAAACATATCAGGTTATATCTTTTCTCTGAATGGTGGAGCTATCTGCTGGAAGAGTTCCAGGCAGCATATTGTGGCAGACTCTATTTATGAGGCAGAGTACAATGCAGCATCAGATGCCGTGAAGGAAGCTGTGTGGTTGAAAAAATTCATCACCGAGCTTGGAGTAGCACCCTCTGTCAATGGTCTGATCCTGCTCTACTGAGACAGCACTGGTGCCATTGCTCAGACGAAGGAATCCAAAGTACACCAGCAGACGAAGTACATTTTGTGTCGCTTCCACTTGGTCCGAAAGATCGTGGATCGAGGTGACATTGACCTTCAGAAGATCGACAGAAAGGAGAACCTGGCTGACCCCTTCACTAAAGCCTTGGCGATAAAGGAGTTCAACAATCACAAGTCGAAGATGGGTATTAGATACTGTGCCGAGTGGCTTTAGGACAAGTGAGAGTTGTTGGAAAATATGTCCCAAAAGCCAATCGTCGACCTGTTGATGGTTGAGCAATCTTGTATTGTAATTAATTTGTTAATAAATAAAATATATTTTTAGCATTTTCATCATAAGTTTTCATCTTCTAATGAACTCCATTGTTGTGATGAAGTCCTTAGGACTATTTAGGTTCGATAAAGAAAGGATTTATCGATTAGTCCTTAAAACTATTCACGATCAAATGATGGGCTATTAATAAGGACGACAGCTTCTATCGAGCATAGATCATTGTAGGCCATATGGGTTGGTTGTCCTCTTAACCAAGGAGTGTGGAGACACTGGTATAGCATACAGGTGAGATGTAGGGATACATCGTCATTGAACATGACCAACTCCAGAGCATTCTGCTGTCAAGAATGTCTCTGATGGGATATAGGTATAAGTGTCCCATAGACGTGAGATCGCCTCAGTAACTTGCAAGCAGCTCACTGTGCTTTGGTACTGGACTAACTGAATTTCTAATTCAGTGACGGAAGGCTTTTGGGCACAGTCAAGTACTTACGAAGTCAGAGTGTGATCAAGATGGGATTGACCACTCTAAGAGTTGGAGAAGAATGAGTCACTGTATTTCAATTTAGCAAAATTTTGGCCAGGATAATCCATCAGATGGATTTGATATTTTAAAATACAATATGGACAATCTGATCAGAGTTGATAGTTGAATTCTGAGGTGTCTTATGAGCATTTCGGTCAAGGAGATGAATTATATGGAAACTATATCCGTATGGGTTCTAAGGATGTTGTTCTACACATTCGACCTATCCGACCGTCGGGTACCATTGCTAGTTGGTCACTTCGATTGGTATAAAAATTTATTTCTATACTATCAACTTAGGTTCGGATCTATGAGGTCACACACATTAGAGTTCATGATCCGATCGGATGGTTGATCAACGATTAAGAATCGTTCTAGGGTCAAACGATCAATACGATTGATATTTAACCTTATGCAAGTGTTACAGGAGAATCGATTAGCAATTTGATTGCTAATTGGCTTAATTTGATTAAGCCAATGGGCTGAGATTAAGTCTAATTGAGTATGATTTAATTAGATTTAGTTTGAGCTTGATTGGATTAAGTCCAATTAGTTTATTGGATAAGCCAAGTGCAAGGAAAAACTAGTCCTAGTTCAATTAGGACGTGGGTCAACCTAATTTCTAATTCGATTAAAAAATTAAATCTAATTTAAATCTAATTTAATCTGATTAAATTAGGTTCTTGATTGGGTTAAGATCTATTTTAATTGGTTTAATTTGATTTTAGTTTGATTTGGTTTGAGAAACCAAATTTGAACAAGTCGTAGATTGAATCCTAGTAAGACTAGGATTCCACCTTGTGCCACCTTAGCCCCCCACGCCCACTCTTTCTTATTTTGTGCGATAAAACTTTCTCTCCCAAGCCTTCATGCATGCCCAAAGCTTTCTTCTCTTTCTCTCTTACATAGAATGTGGTTGTGGACCAAGTCAAAGTAGGAATTTATTTGGATTTCTAATTCTATGAGATAGAATTTTAGGAAACCAAAACTCTTTCCTTATGGCACTGATTTTATCCATTTTTTTGTTTTGAGATTTTTGTGACTTTTATAGAACATATTGTGTGCCCTTTTCTGGTGGTCCATGGTAGAAAAAGGAGGGGGCACCCAAGAGTTGGGCACCCCTTGTCTTGCCTTGTTTGGATTTTTCTTGACTAGGTATTTGACCTAGACAAGGATTCTTCATATATTATTATTTAAGATGAATTTATTTTTTAAATTTTCATGAATTATAGAGCATTGAGAGACCTTTGGAGCCTATTAAAATTAGGGAGAAATAGTGTAGGAGTGTAGAGATATAATAGACACAAAACTATATACCTGGGTTAGAGCAAAGAGAAGAAAAAGAGGGTCTTCTTCTAGGGTTGCTGTGTTCACCTCTTTCCTTCTTCCATCTATGAGTTTTCTGAGAGTATCTCATATCTAAAACTCCTTCTCCTACTTCTTATCTTTGGAAGAATCTAAATCAAGAAGAAGGAGGCATCTGATCGACCATCGAAGAAGGATCAGCACAATACTAACATACTGTGCTGATTTCCTGGATCAGGATTTCTGATCATTATTCGTGGGCTCGTGTGGATGACTCCTAGAGGTCGGATGCATGTGTGGCTCGCAACATCATCCTCAAGCCTAGATCAGCAAAGTTAGAATGTCTAACTTGCAAGGTAATAGATCTAATCTATTATATTTTACATACATTAGATGTAGCATATAAACATATTGATATGATCAACATGTAGTTCTTGCTCTTTATATTTTAATTTTTGATTTAATGCCATATAATAATCATATAATAAGATCTTAGATTTAGGGATTCTCTAATTTTATAAGATAAATTTTGATTTATTTTTGTCTTCCACTACCTGATCTTGAAAAAGTTTCAAAATCTAACCTTGAAACCCTAGATCTGGTTCCTTCAAGCTCACCATCCATAGCAAATCTTAGTTATCTCAGATGAGTGATAAAATCAATCATCTTAAGGACATGAGTTTGCATAAAAATACCTTCAATTATCCGAATATAGAACAACTGCTTAGATATCTCATATCTAGCAGTTCAGCTTTGTTCTCCATATAACTCCTTTAGATTAAGGAGTATAGAAAGAACATCCATGTCCTCATATTGTCTTTGAAGCTCATTGTTCATTGAGGCAAGCATGATACACTTGACAGTCACATTGTCATCCTTTGACATTTTATATGTGACCTTTTTCTCCTCAGATGCATCTTCGTCGATCACATCGGGTGCAGGTGAATCCACTATATAAGAGATTTTCTCTTGTGTGAGAACTATTCTCAAATTTCTTAATCAGTCCACATAATTTGATCCGATCAATTTATTTGTATCTAGTATGCCTCAAAGTGACAGTGAGGATGTCATTTATGCAGTTAATCTATAATAACAAGAACATAATATGAGCAGACAACTCATGATGATATGCATAATTAGATTAGGACTTTTGTCTAATTATATCTCTCACTATTTTAATGAATTTTATAGTCCTTAAGTATAAAGATGAGAAACATCATTATATTTTTAAGTGCGGTTGAGATCTCTATTCCTCATAAACGTCTTGTGGATAGCACAACAAGCAATCATTAGTTCAAGAGTAGGTAACTCTTTACCAATTGTACTTTATACAATTCTCAATATTTTTCTCTAACCTCTAGATCACTCATAGTTTTGTAGATAGCACAACAAACTATAGTGTTCTAGTTAAGTTAACTCTTCATTCCTATATGGCCACACTTAAATAATGCTACCTTTGTGGATAGCACAACAAGGCAACACTATTCAAATATGTCATAAGCATCAGCATGCACTTAGTCAACATCATATCAATTTTTATAGTAAGCCTTGTGGATAGTACAATAAGCTCACTAAGATCTTGACATACTCTATTGACTAAGCATGAAGGAAGGCCTTTATAGTATCTACATCACTAATCAATCTAGATCCAAAACTCAATAAGACCGAATTGACCAAGTCAGTAGGTGGGAGACTTTCTATAGCTTTTCTTAGACACCAACAAAGTTGATCAGGCCAGCAGACCTAATTAGAAACTATCTTTAACACTTATCTAGACACCAATTGATTAAATGAATTCGATATTTGATTTGTAAGTGAATCCCGACACTACAACTTAATATGATTTTTATAAAGGATCTTGAACTGATCTTGGCATATCCTAACTACTACATAAAATATAACATACAAATTATGCAATTCAACATGCTTTTCAAGTTATAATATCATTCATATGATCATGCCAAAAATGATTACAATAATCATATAAGGGTGTGCAAATGACTTAACATATAATAAGTTTAGTCAATATAAAACAAACCCTAATCGAATTAGGCATGCAATACAATACACCCTTAATCAAATCGATTTAAGCACCAAACATCCATGAACTATTAAATTTTATATTATCACAAATTTAAAATTTAATAATTGAAATTTAAATCTATGGTTCAAATAAAGTTAAAAATAATTTTTGATTTTAAGATCGATGTTAGAAATCGATGCAATATTTTGATAAAATATGAATTAGATCAAATCTATATTACAATGTTTGCACTTGTTTGATCGAATCTAATAAGGGTGACTCTAATACCACTATTAGATTTTGGTCATGTAGTAAAATATAAATTTTAAAAAATTTTTGACATGCAAATCGAAAGCTTTAACAATTAAAATTGTTGAATCGAAACTCAAACCCTAGAATCATCTTGTAAATATCGAACAAAACAAAATCCAAGCATGCAAAGAGTTAGAAATTTATACTTCCTTAAAGAGCAATATGGTAAGAAGGTGATCTTCATAAGATACAAAGTAGAAGTCCTCCAATGGTGATCCACCTAGAAGATGGTCAAGGTCCTTCCCAACCGGTGCACCACCGCAGCCTTTTCTTCACAAGAACACTATCGGCTTCGTACTCGAAGAATGATCGTACCAACACTCTATTACTTTTGATTTCTCCACTAAGATCATGCCAAGAGAATTTTCTCAAAAAGTCTCATAGCCTAGGATTTTATTTTGTACTCCAACACATAAAAAAATCAAATCCTAAGACAAGCACACCTCACTTGATATTTTTCTCACCTTCCTCCTTTCTATTTTTTCCGGTCTATTTTTTCTTATCTTTTCCTCAAATTTTTTTCAGATTTTTTTTCTCTCTTATCACATACCAAAGTCTCTAATTTCTCACCAAAATCCAGCCCTTATCCCATAAGAGGCACCCCATTTAAATAGATGATGAAGAGACGTCAAGGAGACCCAAGGGGTGCCAACTCTTGGCGCTCCACAACCTCATGTAGAGAATTAATTCTCTGATAAATTAAGTGGTGCAGAAGAGAATTCATGTAGAAGGACTCATCCTCTTCTATGTGCCATAATTCTCATAATAAATTTTGGCATGTGATAATTAAAGAATCGGTGGAAAATAAAGAAGTGGCTAAGAGTCTTAAGGAAGAAAGACACTTCCTCTTCTTAATGCATAAAAAAGGGTGGCGACATTTAATTTTTGGTGTAAAATTAGAGTGGCATGGAGGAGTCCTTCCACACTTGAAACTCTTCCTGGTTGGGTAGGAGTACAATTAAAATAGATCTAATCCAATCAAGTCAAAGGCAACAGGTTCAGTTTAGCTCAAACACGTTGAACTTAACCTAATTAGGAACTTGGGCTAACATAATGTGCTAGCAAATCAAATTAACCTCTAGGATTTATACTAAATTATAATTAAATCATATTAAGATCCAATCTCAAAGTATGTGATCCATTGAGTTTCAAATCTAGCCAATAATGGACACAGACTCATGACCTAACCCTAATCCGATTAGATTAGGTCAGCTCAAGAGTCCCAATTAACTAGGACTCTTTCTAATTAATTTTTAAATTAATTTTTTTTAATTCTAATGAGTCCACAAGTTAAGATTGATATCTATCAATGTGTCATAACTATCTGAAAGAGATAAAATTTGATAAAATTATCAAAATATCCTGGGAAGTAACCGTATAATTCAATCCTTCAGTCAAACAACATTCCAGATGAGCTATGGGCATAGAATTATGTCAAATCTAATTGTTTATCTAAATGTACCTTGATCAAAAGGTGATAATTTAATTAATAATATATTAAAAATATTTTTTTAATTATCATCCTGCTTTGACCAAAGACTTTTAGAATCATCAACCTATGAGATCACATAGGATGTTCGGCTCCCTTATTATGAGTGACTGATCCCTTATTGATCACTCACAATCTTCATGCATACTTCACCATATCTAGAACATCCCACACAAGGATCAGAGAATTAAGTTAGAAAGTGAACCAAAATATGGATTCATGTACACAAGGTACCATGGTGATCTCAGATCAAAAGATCACTTGCACAACTCCCACTAGATAACAATCAGCTGATATATAAATAAGACTCCATCAGATATTCTCTCATAGGTCTATTTACTGAACTCATTCTCTAATGAGTACTTATATCCTTGTATTAGTGTCACCACATAAGTGGTTGTGAGATCAACCACCCTCATCATTGAGCATACATAGGATATGCCAATCTTATCGGTATTATTGATCCCTAACTCAATGAACCAATGACTGAAATTATTTTAGGTTAGAACTATAAAAGATTTAAGTCTCACTGACGTGATCTCATCACGGTCCTAAAACCATTGTCCGGACTTATGGGGTTCACTATAATCTTAAAAATAATAATAAGATGCAGTATATAATGAATCAAAAAGTTTATTTTTTTAAATAATAATATCAATTATATGAGTTTGAAAGATAAATAATAGAGAAACATCTCATCACATCCTATATGCAATTGGCTTGTTGGACATTTTTCCTTCACCTCCTGATAGGCCATCCTCTAGAGATTGGAGTTGTCACGCCCCTGATTCAAGATCATGAGCTGGGAGTCACGGAAACCACCACATATTTATAGAAAACTCTTCTCATAAGCATGCAAGATATCTCATCATGATATCATAAATAGATAGCAAAATAAATTTAAATAATTAATATTCAAACCTTCATTCAAATAATCAAATCAAAACTCAATGTCAATAAAAAAAAATAAATATTTGACAAAGTCAACATTAAACAAGCTCTTTCATCAACTTTGATAAATCTTAAAATAAATAAAGTAGGCTAATTCCATCTCTAATCGCACTTTCAATAAAGTCTCCATATCAAGCTAATTTTTGAATTTATTAAAAAAAAACTCATCATAAGCTAAATAGCCCAGTAAGCAATGTATACCTTTAACTAAATAAATTAGATAATAATATTATATATATATCAGTTTATTGAAATAACCTATTAAATATGTCAGTTCAAGAATCTAAATCATGGTGTATCATACTATCAAATATTCGTACATAAAATTTTTCAATTCATCATAAAGATAACTTATGCTTATAATCTTAATTTCATCAAATTCTCAAATTCTTCTTATCAACCATGAGCTATGACCATATTTATCTTATGGAAGGATCATAATATTATATATCATCTTGTGATGAACTACGAATCATCTAACAGCAAAATCCTTCAGAACTGTTGGTCTCACTAGTGATTTATCACTCATCTTACTAGCGATATGTTGCTGGTCTCATTAGCGATATAGACCCTCTGGATAAATATAGTGATTTCAGTGCAGGGGTAAAACGATAATTTTAAAACTTTTTTAAAATTATAATTTTATAGTAAAAATTATTAATTAATCTAATTAATTAACATGTATTAACCCTACACAAGAATCTAAATATGATATATATATATAGTATGCATTTAAATTTGAAATTTTGAATTCTACAGTAAATATTTTACTGTTATGTGTTCAGAACACATTACCTTCATGCAGATAGTCGATCGCTGCAGTCTGATCATCGTCGGAAAGGTCTGATCATCGCAATACAGCCACATAGTATGTCTGGCCTCTGTGGATCATCCACATGAAGCTCCTGATTTGATCAGCTCCTCACAAATGCTAGTTCGTCACAGAACCCTTTCGACGGTCGATTCTGATCGAACTCCTTCGATCGGTGTCTGTTGATTCCTCGGACACTCTGGATCATCAGTAGAGATACTTGAGAGGTTAATGAAGCTCTCTCTAAAGTTTGGTGGGCTCATCTTCTCACTTCTCGAACCCTAGGCAGAAACTCTAGGGTACTCACAGAAAAACCTTGCGCCCACTCTCTCTTTTCTTTTCTCTTCTTTTCTTTTCTTTTCTCATGCACAAGGCCTTTCTCACGCCACCCTTTCTCTCTCAGATAAGATGTGCGCACGCCCCACCGTCTCTTCTTTTTAAAAATAGTGCAAGACGCGTCTTTATAGTGTTTTCACCGCGTGAGAGGATAAAGCTAGGTGGTTGCACACTTGAATTCAAATCAAATTTGAATTCAAATGCCAACCAACCTATCCTTATCCACTCAAGGCATGAGAAGAGAAGGGGTGTGGGTTCTTTGTGCGTAGAGAGTCTACATGAGAAACTTTTTCTCGTATAGAGGAAGGGGCGCACAAGGGATAAGGTAGCGCATGGATTAATTGCCCATTCAAATTCAAACTTCCTTTGAATTTGAATGGCCAACCAACCTATCTTTATCCACTCAGATGGCACACATAGGTGGGGCATGGGAAGGCTTCTGCATGGGAGAAAATTTATGAGAACTTGTTTCTTGTGAATTCAAATAGGTGCAGGTGAGGTGAGGTGGCGCAGGGAGATAAGTCAAGGTGGTTTCAAATCTAATTGAACCAACCTTATTAAAATAGGTTAGACACAATTAGACTAAATTAAATCCAATACAATTAGACTTAATTAGGCTCAATAAAATCCTAATCAAATCAAAAATTGACTAAGCCCAACCTCTGATCAAATCAGGGACCAAACCACCTCGATGATTAGGTCAACTCTTAACCTAATCGGGTCAAACCCAACTGAATCCAATTCAATTTGACTTGATCCAAAAATAATTACTCAATCAAATTAAGTTAATTAATGATCAAATCACTAATTAAACCTCTCATAAATACTGAGTCCAAATTCGATGGGTAATCGGGCATCAGAGTCCATCAATATGAAACCCTGATCGAAGGTTCCAGACAGTGGGACTCTTGACCTCGGTACCCAAAATGTGTGAAACTCGTGATCAGAGAATTCTGATTCTTCATCACAGAGTCCCAGACATGTAGGACTCAGAGTCCCCAAGAATTAGGACTCTTGGTCGAAGAGTCCCAATCCAGTGGGACTCTTCACCAGCCATCAAATCAGATGAGAATCTCTAATGTGTGTGACCCCGCAGGTTCGAACCTAAGCCGGTAGCACAGGAACCAATTTTTATACTAATCGAAGTGACCATCTAGCAATGGTACCCAACATCCGAATAGGTTGAATAGTCACAATCGCAACACTCAGAACCTACGTGAATATAGTTACTGTATAATTCATCCCTTTTGACCCCTGTGTTTAGGATGACTCAGGGTTAAACTGTCAACCCTGATCAGATCATCCGAATCATGCTCAACTCAAATAGTCCTGTGACTCCTCACTAGGACTATCCTGGCCAAAGTTTTGCTAAATTGAAACATGACTGTACATAGCTCCTGAATTAGAGTGATCAATCCCATCTTGACACACGCACCGACAAGTCAAGTACTTGACTACATCCAGCAGCCTTCCATCACTGAATTAGAAATTCAGGTTGTCCAATGCCTAAGTGCAGTGAGTTGCTTGTAAGTCACCGTGGCGGTCTCAGGTCGGAGGGACAGTTATACCCATATCCCATCGGAGCAAATCTTGACAGCAGAAAAAGCTCCAGAGTCGGTCACATTCAGTGCAGATGTACCCTTACATCTCACCTGTATGCCATACCAGTGTCTCCACACTCCTTGGTTAAGAGGACAACCAACCCATATGGCACACAACGACCTATGCTTGATAAACATTATTGTCTTTGGTAACAACGTATCATTTGGTCACGAACAGGTTTAAGGACTAAACGACAAATCCTCCTTTATCGAGTCTAAATAGTCCTAAGGACTTCACCACAATATAGGAGTTCATTAGAAGATGAAACAATTTATGATGAAAAATATTAAAATAACTTTTATTTATTTATAATTCATATACTAATACAAGAAAGAGCACAACCGTCAACAAGCTGACGACTGACTTTGGGACACTATTCCTAACAATCTCCCACTTGGCCTAAAACTAATCGGTGCAGTATCTAATACCCATCTTCGACTTGAAGTCGTCGAACTCCTTCACCGCAATGATTTTAGTGAATGGGTCGGTCAGGTTCTCCTTCCCGTCGATCTTCTGAAGGTCGACGTCAGCTCTATTCATGATTTTCCAGATAAGGTGGTAGCGACGCAGAATATGCTTCATCCGCTAGTGTGCCTTCGATTTTTTCATCTGAGCAATGGCTCTAGAGCTATCACAATAGAGCAGAATTGGACCAACAAGGGAGAGTGCTACTCCGAGCTCAGTGATGAATTTTCTCAGCCACACCGCTTCTTTGGCAGCATCTGATGCAGCGACATACTTTGCCTCGTAAACTGAATCAGCCACAGTGTGCTGCTTGAAACTCTTCCAGCAGACAGCCCTACCATTAAGGATAAAAATAAATCCCGACACACTCTTGCTGTCATCATGATCAGACTGGAAACTGGAGTCTGTAAACCCTATAAGTCTCACGTCCGATTCACCATAAACAAGCCACTGGTCCTTAGTATTTCTTAAATAATTCAGGATGGTTTTAACAACCTTCTAGTGATTTTTCTCTGGATCAGATTGGTATCTACTCACTACCCCTAGTGAGTATGCCACATCTAATCGTGTACATGTCATGGCGTACATGATAGATCCCACTATCGAAGCATATAAAATTCTACCCATATGCTCTCTCTCTTGAGGTGTTGTCGGATAATTCCTCTTCGAGAGAGAAATTTCATGGCCTATCGGTAGATAGCCTTTCTTGAAATTCTCCATGCTGAACCTCTTCAGTATAGTATCAATGTACGTGGATTGAGATAAGCCAAGCAACCTTTTAGATCTATCCCTATAGATCCTCATCCCTAGGATGTAGGAAGCTTCTCCTAGATCCTTCATAGAGAACTATGACGACAGTCAAATCTTTATTCCCTGTAATGTAGGGACATCATTCTCGATTAAGAGAATGTCATCCACATACAATACAAGAAATACCATTACTGGACCATTAGCCCACCTATAAATGCAGGACTCTTCTCCATTCTTAACGAAGCCATACGTCTCGATTGTCCTATCAAAATGTATGTTCCAACTCTGAGATACCTGCTTAAGTCCATAAATGGATCTCTGTAGCTTGCACACCTTAGACTCATCTATGGATGTGAATCCTTCAGGTTGTATCATATACACCTCTTCGTCCAGCTCTCTGTTTAGGAAAGCTGTCTTCACATCCATCTGCCAGATTTTATAGTCCAGATGGATAGCTATCGCAAGCATAATCCGAATGGATTTGAGCATTGCCATAGAAGAAAACATCTCGTCATAGTCTATACCATAATGTTGACGATATCCTTTGGCAACCAGACGAGCTTTATAGGTCTCCACCTTTCCATTTGTGCTCCTCTTCCTCTTGAAGACCCACTTACACCCTATGGGTTTTATTCTTTCGGGTGGGTCAACCAATGTCCACACATCGTTGACCTTCATGGACTTCATTTCAGATTTCATGGCCTCTAGACATTTCTCAGAGTTAGGTCTCTACATTGCATCCATGTAGGTGATCGAATCCTCATCATTTTCATCAAGTTCGACAGGATCGCCATTCCAGACCAAGAAACCATAGTATCTATCCGGTTGACATGGTACTCTACCAAACCGCCTTAAGGGTGCAGGAACAATGGGCTTCGAATCCGATCTAACCAAATCCGATTCAGGTTCAGCAACTTGTGTCGATTTTTTCACCTGTCAAACTTCCTCAAGTTCGACCTTAGAGGCAACAGTCCCTTCACCAAGGAACTCCTTTTTCAAAAAGATTGCCTTAAGACTAACAAACACCTTATGCTCATCAGCTAGGTAGAAATAATATCCTTTAGTCTCTTTTGGGTACCCTATGAAATAACACTTGTCAGACCTAGGTCCAAGCTTGTCCGTAATTAAACATTTAACATAAGTCGGACACCCCCAAATCCTAAGGTGCGAGAGTACTGGCTTACGTCCTATCCATATCTCATAAGATATTTTGGTTACAGACTTACTCGGAACCCTATTTAGAAGATAACAAGTCGATTCGAGTGCATATCCCCAGAGGAAGATTGGCAGACCAGCAAACCCCATCATGGATCAAACCATGTCCAACAAGGTTTGATTCCTCCTTTCAGACACACCATTATGCTGTGGTGTTCCAGGAGGAGTCCACTGAGAGAGAATCCCATTCTTCCTAAGATATGTCAGAAATTCATTGGAAAGGTATTCACCTCCTCGATCAGATCGAAGAGTTTTAATATACTTCCTAGTTTATTTTTCTACCTCATTTCGAAATAGTTTAAATATTTCAAATGACTCCGACTTATGCTTCATTAAGTAGAATACCCATACCTCGATAGGTCATCTGTGAAGGTTATGAAGTAGAAATATCCACCTCTTACACTTGAGCTCATGGGTCCACATACATCAAAATGTATCAGACCCAAAAGTTCACTAGCTCACTCATCTTTTTCAATAAAAGGTGATTTGGTCATCTTCCCAAGAAGATAGGACTCACAGATTGGAAGTGATTCACAATCACCAACTTCAAGAATTTCTTCTTGAGCCAACCTGTTTATCCTATTCTTATTGATATGACCTAGCTTATAGTGCCAAAGATAGACTTCTGACATATTATCCATTCTAGGACATTTATCAGAGGTTTGAACCACATTAACAGGCTATGATAGTAAGTAAATTTTATTATTTAGTTGTCCAATAAACATTGTAACACCATTCAAAATGACATTGTAAATATTTTTTTTTATTAAAAATTCATAACTGTACATGGCCAAAAGGCCTACAAAAATAATATTTAATAAAAAGCTTAGACAATAGTGACATTCACTCATAATTACATTACGAGAGTTGATAACAAGGTTCATGATTCCTAAAGCTAGAACTGAAACTTTGCTTCCATCTCCAACGTTCAGGAAGCTCTCGCCTTCATCAAATCTTCTACTGACCTGCAGACCCTGCATCGAATTACAGATATGATAAGGGCTTCCAGTATCCAATACCCAGGCAGTAGTATCTGAAGGAACCAGATCTAGGGTTTCAAGGTTAGATCTTGAAACTTTTTCAAGATCATACAGCGGAAGACTAAAATAAATCAAAATTTATTTTCTAAAATTAGAAAATCTCTAGATCTAAGATCCTATTACATGATTATAACATAGCATTAAATTAAAAATTAAAATATATAAATATAGCATGAACTACATGTGGATCATATCAACATGTTTCTATACCACATCTAATGTATGTATTAAACAATAGATCAGATCTATTACCTTGCAAGTTAGATGCTTTAACCTCACTGATCTAGGCTTAAAGATGATGTTGCAAGCCGCATACGCGTCCGGCCTCTAGGAGTCATCCACACAAGCCCACGAATCTCGATCAGAAGTCCTACTTCAGAAAATCAGCACAGTATGCTAGTACTGCACTGATCCTTCTTTGATGGTTGATCAGGTGCCTCCTTCTTCTTGATTTGGACTCTTCCAAAGATAGAAAGTAAAAGGAGGAGTTTTAGATCTGAGACACTCTCAGGAAACTCAAGATGGAGGGAGGAAAGATATGAAAACAAAAAACCCTAGAAGAAGACCCTCTTCTTCTTCACATTTTTCTCTCTAGACACCCTAACTTGCATCTTTTATATCTCCACGACCCAAAGGTCTTTCTCTCTGATTTTTGTACGAAATAAAGGACTCTCAAATCTCTATCTTCTCCTACAATTTTATGAAGAAACTCATTTCATACAAAGAGATATGATAGAGTACTTGTCTAGGTCAAATACCTAGTCAAGGCTTATCCAAACATGGCAAGTTAAGGGGTGCCCAACTCTTGAGCACCTCCTCCATATTTTCATACATGGATGACCAAAAAAAGGTGCACAATGCATACCCTAAAAGTCACAAAAATTCCAAAAAAAAATTGGATAAATTCGGTGCAAAATTGAAAGAGTTTTGGATTTCTAAAACTCTATCTCATAGAATTCGAAATCCAAACTTATTCCTTTTTGATTTGATCCAAACCACCTTCCATGTAAGAAAGAAGAGAGGAAACCTTTTGTGAACGTGGGAGAGACCTGGGAGAGGGCTTTTGTCACACAAAATAAGTGGAGATTGGTGTTGAATAAGAGAGAGGGCGTGGGGAAGGCTTATGTGGCGCAAGGTGGAATCCTAGTCTTACTAGGATTCTATCTCATGACTTGTTTTAATTTGGTTTCCCAAACCAAATCAAACCAAAATTAGATCAACCTAATTAAAATAGGTCTTAACCCAATTAAAAATGTAATTTAATCAGATTAAATTAGATTTAAATCTGATTTAATTTTCTAATCAAATTAGAAATTAGATTGACCCAAGTCCTAGTTGGACTAGGACTAGTTTTTCCTTGCACTTGGCTTATCCAATAAACCAATTGGACTTGATCCAATCAAGCCCAAATCAAATCTAATTAAATCATATTTAATTAGACTTAATCTCAGCCCATTGGCTTAATCAAATTAAGTCAATTAGCAATCGAATTGCTAATCGATCCTCCTGCAACACTTGCACTGGGTTAAATGTCAATCGTATTGATCATTTAACCCTAGAAGGATTCTTAATCGTTGATCAACCATCCGATCGGATCATGAACTCTAATGTGTGTGACCTCATAGGTCCGAACCTAAGCCGGTAGCACAGAAATAAATTTCTGTACCAATCGAAGTGACCATCTAGCAATGGTACCCGATGATCGGATAGGTCGAATGTGTAGAACAACATCCTTAGAACCCATACGGATATAGTTTTCATATAATTCATTCCCTTGATCAAAATGATCATAGGACACCCCAGAGTTCAACTGTCAACTCTGATCAAGTTGTCCACATTATATTTCAAAATATCAAATCCATCTGATGGATTATCCTGGCCAAGGTTTTGCTAAATTGAAATACAGCGACTCATTCTTCTCCAACTCTTGGAGTGGTCAATCCCATCTCGATCACACTCTGACTTCGCAAGTACTTGACTATGCCCAGAAGCCTTCCGTCTCTGAATTAGAAATTCAGTTAGTCCAGTACCAAAGCACAGTGAGTTGCTTACAAGTCACTGAGGCGATCTCAAGTCTAAGGGACACTTATACCTATATCCCATCAGAGACATTCTCGACAACAGAATACTCTGGAGTTGGTCACGTTCAATGATGATGTACCCTTACATCTCACCTGTATGCCATACCAGTATCTCCTCACTCTTTGGTTAAGAGGACAACCAACCCTTATGGCCTACAGCGACCTATGCTCGATAGAAGCTGACGTCCTTATTAACAGCCTATCATTTGGTCGTGAACAATTTTAAGGACTAATCGATAAATCCTCTCTTTATCGAACTTAAATAGTCCTAAGGACTTCATCATAACAATGGAGTTCATTAGAAGATGAAAGTTTATGATGAAGATGCCAAATATATTTTATTTATTAACAAATCAATTACAATACTTGGTTGCTCAACCGTCAACAGCTTGACGATTGACTTTTTGGGACACATTTTCCAACAACTCCCACTTGTCCTAAAGCCACTCGGCACAGTATCTAATACCCATCTTCGACTTGTGGTTGTCGAACTCCTTTATCGCCAGGGCTTTAGTGAATGGGTCGGCTAGGTTCTCCTTTCCATCGATCTTCTGAAGGTCGACGTCACCTTGATCCACGATCTCTTAGACCAGGTGGAAGCGGTGCAAGATGTGCTTCGTCCGCTGATGTGCTTTGGATTCCTTCACCTGAGCTATGGCACCAGTGCTGTCGCAGTAGAGCAGGATTGGACCATCGAGGGAGGGTGCTACTCCGAGCTCGTTGATGAATTTTCTCAGCCACACAACTTCCTTCGTGGCATCCGATGCTGCGATGTACTCCGCTTCACAAACAGAGTCTACCACAGTATGCTGCTTGAAACTCTTCCGGCAGATGGCTCCACCATTCAGAGTAAAGATATAACCCGACACGCTCCTGCTGTCATCATGGTCAGATTGGAAGCTAGAGTCTGTGAACCCCACAAGTTTCAGATCTGACTTGCCATAAACCAACCATTGGTCCTTAGTATTTCTCAAATACTTAAGGATGGCTTTAACCATTTTTCAATGATTTTCTCCAGGATCAGATTGGTATCTACTCACTACTCCTAGTGAGTATGCCACGTCTGATCTTATACATATCATGGCGTACATGATAAATCCCACGGCTGAAGCATATGAGACTCTACTCATACGCTCTCTCTCTTCAGGAGTTGTTGGACAATCCTTCTTAGAGAGAAAAATTCCTTGGCCTATCGGTAGATAGCCCTTCTTGAAATTCTCCATGCTGAACCTCTTCAGCACATGTAGGAACCAGATCTAGGGTTTTAGGGTTAGATCTTGAAACTTTTTCAAGATCATACAGCGGAAGACTAAAATAAATCAAAATATATTTTCTAAAATCAGAGAATCCCTAGATCTAAGATTCTATTACATGATTATTACATAGCATTAAATCAGAAATTAAAATATATAAATACAGCATGAACTACATGTTGATCATATCAACAGGTTTCTATACCACATCTAATGTATGTATTAAACAATAGATCAGATCTATTACCTTGCAAGTTAGACTCTCTAACCTCGCTGATCCAGGCTTAAGGATGATGTTGCAAGCCGCACATGCATCCAGCCTCTAGGAGTCATCCACACGAGCCCACGAATCTCGATCAGAAGTTCTGCTTCAGGAAATCAGCACAGTATGCTAGTACTGCACTGATCCTTCTTTGATGGTTGATCAGGTGCCTCCTTATTCTTGATTTGGACTCTTTCAAAGATGAAAAGTAAAAGGAGAAGTTTCAAATCTGAGATACTCTCAGGAAACTCAAGATGGAAGGAGGAAAGATATGAAAACAAAAAACTCTAGAAGAAGACCCTCTTCTTCTTCACGTTTTTCTCTCTAGATACCCTAACTTGCATCTTATATATCTCCACCACCCAAAGGTCTTTCTCTCTAATTTTTGGATGCCTCAAAGGTCTCTCAAATCTCTATCTTCTCCAAAATTTTACAAAGAAATTCATTTTATACAGAGAGATATGATAGAGTCCTTGTCTAGGTCAAATACCTAGTCAAGGCTTATCCAAACATAGCAAGTTAAGGGGCGCCCAACTCTTGAGCACCTCCTCCATATTTTCATGCATGGATCACCAGAAAAGAGTACACAATATATACCCTAAAAGCCACAAAAATTCCAAAAAAAAATTTGGATAAATTCGGTGCAAAATTGAAAGAGTTTTGGATTTCTAAAACTCTATCTCATAGAATTCGAAATCCAAACTTATTCCTTTTTGATTTGATCCAAACCACCTTCCATGTAAGAAAGAAGAGAGAAAACCTTTTGTGAACATGGGAGAGACCTGGGAGAGGGCTTTTGTCACACAAAATAAGTGGAGATTGGCGTTGAATAAGAGAGAGGGCATGGGGAAGGCTTATGTGGCGCAAGGTGGAATCCTAGTCTTACTAAGATTCTATCTCATGACTTGTTTTAATTTGGTTTTCCAAACCAAATCAAACCAAAATTAGATCAATCTAATTAAAATAGGTCTTAACCCAATTAAAAATTTAATTTAATCAGATTAAATTAGATTTAAATCTGATTTAATTTTCTAATCAAATTAGAAATTAGATTGACCCAAGTCCTAGTTAGACTAGGACTAGTTTTTCCTTGCACTTGGCTTATCCAATAAACTAATTGGACTTGATCCAATCAAGTCCAAATCAAATCTAATTAAATTATATTTAATTAGACTTAATCTCAGCCCATTGGCTTAATCAAATTAAGGCAATTAGCAATCGAATTGCTAATCGATCCTCCTTTAACACTTGCACTGGGTTAAATATCAATCGTATTGATCATTTAACCCTAGAACGATTCTTAATCGTTGATCAACCATCCGATCGGATCATGAACTCTAATGTGTGTGACCTCATAGGTCCGAACCTAAGCCGGTAGCACAGAAATAAATTTTTATACCAATCGAAGTGACCATCTAGTAATGGTACCCGACGATCGGATAGGTCGAATATGCAGAACAACATCCTTGGAACCCATACGGATATAGTTTTCATATAATTCATCCCCTTGATCAAAATGATCATAGGACACCCCAGAGTTCAACTGTCAACTCTGATCAAGTTGTCCACATTGTATTTCAAAATATCAAATCCATCTGATGGATTACCCTGGTCAAGGTTTTGCTAAATTGAAATACAGCGACTCATTCTTCTCCAACTCTTGGAGTGGTCAATCCCATCTCGATCACACTCTGACTTCGCAAGTACTTGACTATGCCCAGAAGCCTTCCGTCCCTGAATTAGAAATTCAGTTAGTCCAGTACCAAAGCACAGTGAGTTGCTTGCAAGTCACTGAGGCGATCTCAAGTCTAAGGGACACTTATATCTATATCCCATCAGAGACATTCTCGACAGCAGAATGCTCTGGAGTTGGTCACGTTCAATGATGATGTACCCTTACATCTCATCTGTATGCCATACCAGTGTCTCCACACTCCTTGGTTAAGAGGACAACCAACCCATATGGCCTACAGCGACCTATGCTCGATAGAAGCTGTCGTCCTTATTAACAGCCTATCATTTGGTCGTGAACAGTTTTAAGGACTAATCGATAAATCCTTTTTTTATCAAACTTAAATAGTCCTAAGGACTTCATCATAACAACGGAGTTCATTAGAAGATGAAAGCTTATGATGAAGATGCCAAATATATTTTATTTATTAACAAATCAATTACAATACTTGGTTGCTCAACCGTCAACAGCTTGACGATTGGCTTTTGGGATATATTTCCCAACTGCACAGTGTCTATGTACATGGACTGGGATAACCCAAGCATCCTTTTAGATCTATCCCTATAGATCTTCATCCCTAGGATGTAGGATGCTTCACCCAAGTCCTTCATGGAGAACTGTGATGACAACCAAACTTTTATTTCCTATAGTGCGGGGATGTCATTCTCGATTAAGAGAATGTCATCCACGTACAAGACAAGAAATACCACAACTGGACCATTTATCCATTTATAGATGCAGGGCTCTTCTCCATTCTTAATAAAGCCATACGTTTTGATCACCTTATCAAAACACATGTTCCAACTCCGAGAAGCTTACTTCCGTTCATAAATGGATCTCTGAAGCTTGCACACCTTGGACTCATCTGTGGATGTAAACCCCTCAGGTTGTATCATATACACCTCTTCGATCCGCTCTCCATTCAGGAAAGCTGTCTTTACATCCATCTGCCAGATCTCATAATCCAGATGGGCAGCTATTGCAAGCATTATCCGAATGGATTTGAGCATTGCCACAGAGAAAAATATCTCATCATAGTCAATACCATAACGTTGACGATACCCCTTGGCGATCAGATGAGCTTTATAGATCTCCACCTTTCCGTCTGCGCCCCTCTTCCTTTTGAAGACCCATTTACACCCAATGGGTTTAACCCCTTCAGGTAGGTCAACCAATGTCCATACATCGTTGACCTTCATGGACTCCATTTCGAATTTCATGGCTTCAAGCCATTTCTCAAAATCAGGTCTCTGCATTGCATCCATATAGGTGATCGGATCCTCATTATTCTCATCAAGTTTGATGGGATCACCGTCCCGGACCAAGAAACCGTAGTATCTGTCCGGCTGACGTGGTACTCTATCGGATCGCCTTAATGGTGCAGGTATATTGGGCTTCGAATATGATCTAATCATATCAGACTCAGGTTCAGCTATTGGTGTCGGTCCTTCTACCTGTTGAACTTCATCAAGTTCAACCTTAGAGGCAACGGTTCCTTCACCAAGGAACTCCTTTTCTAAAAAGATTGCCTTAAGACTGACGAACACCTTTTGTTCATCAGCATGGTAGAAAAAATATCCTTTTGTCTCTTTGGGGTACCCTATGAATGAGCATTTGTCAGACCTAGGTCCAAGTTTGTCTGTGACTAATCGTTTGACATAGGCCGGGCACCCCCAGACCCTAAGGTGTGAAAGTGTTGGCTTACGTCCCGTCCATATCTCATATGGAGTCTTAATTACAGACTTACTTGGAACCCTATTTAACAGATAACAGGCCGATTCGAGTGCATATCCCCAGAAGGATATCGGCAAGCTAGCAAAATCCATCATGGATTGGACCATGTCTAACAGAGTCCGATTCCTCCTTTCAGACACACCATTATGCTGTGGCGTTCCTGGAGGAGTCCATTGGGAGAGAATCCCATTCTCTCCTAGATATGTGAGAAACTCACTAGAAAGGTATTCTCCTCCTCGATCAGATCGAAGAGTTTTAATACTCATCTCAGTTTCTTTTTCTACTTCACTTCGGAATCGTTTGAACATTTCAAATGAATCCGACTTATGTTTCATCAGATAGACATATCCATATCGGGATAGGTCATCCGTGAAAGTTATGAAGTAGAAATATCCACCTCTAGCACTGGTGCTCATGGGCCCACATACATCAGTATGTACTAGGCTCAAGAGCTCAGTAGCTCTCTCACCTTTTCCAGTAAATGGTGACTTGGTCATTTTACCAAGAAGACAGGACTCACAGGTTGGAAGTGATTCACAATCACTAACTTCGAGGATTCCCTTTTGAGTCAACCTGTTTATTCTATTCTTGTTTATATGACCTAGCCTACAGTGCCATAAGTAGATATCTGACACACTATCTAATCTTGGGTGCTTGCCAGTAGAATAGACTCTTATCAGGCTTGATCTTTTTGGTCTAGCTCTGCACAGATGTCCCAGCCTGAACTTGCACCTTCTTGACTTTCTTCTTCTTGTTCTTCTTCCCTTTCTTAAAGGGTCGAGAACTAGAAGACGAACCTCCCACTAAGTTCACCGACTCCTTATGGAGTTGGTGATCTTTCTCAAAGTTCTGAAGCAACCCCAGTAACCCGTGGTAGTTCTCTTCAGGCTTTGTCATTCTATAATGAGTGAGGAATGGGAGATAAGACTTGGGCAACAAGTTCAGTATTGCATCTTTCCCAAGCTGCTCATGCAAGGAAAAGCCGAGCTTGCTCAATCATTCCATCAGCTCGATCAGGTACAATACATGATCAGTGACAGAGGCACCATCCTGCATTTTGGCGTTGAAGATGGCACAACTAGTCTTGTGCCTCTCCATGTCATCGGGTGTGCCAAAGGCATCCTCCAACACTTGAAGCATGTCCTTTGGCTGAGCCGTCTTGAATCTACGACTGAACTCATCGCTCATAGCAGCCAGCATGATACAGCGCACCGTGGTCCGATCACTGAGCCACTTCTGGCAAGTGTCTCTGACTGTTCCACGTGCATTGACAGCTGGCTCCTCAGGTGCAGGATCCATTATCACATATAGGATTCGTTCATGCTCCAGGACTATCTTCAACTTTCGGTACCAGCTATCGAAGTTAGGTCCCACCAACTTACATTGTCCAACAATGATCGGAGCGATAGGGAAGTGGCCATATCTGCACAAAAGAAAACCATAACCTAATTAGTAATTGATTCATTAAACCTAAGGATTTGGACTTTAATCAAAAGGTTTCTCCCACTATTTTATTCGAATTGGTAGCCTCTACCTCCAACTCGAAGAATTACCCTAATTTCTTAGCAGGTACTAGAATCCACTTAGACTGCACACAAGCCCAACTTTGGTTGGTCAACCCATGTACATCTAAGGGTAGGTTCATAACCAATTATTTCTCTAAATAATTTCTAGTAATTTTAATTTTGCCCCAGAAACCTAATCAGTAGGCTTTGGCCTCCACTGTAAGGATCCGGTTAGGTCCAACCATTAATATGACCATACTTGGTGTATCTAACCAATGAATGATTAAGCCCAACTTTGGTTGGCTCACCTAACCACCATTAGAGAGACACTTCCAAGTCGTCATATGATGAGTGATAATTCCATTAGTCAACAAGCACCAGGCCTTTAGGTCTGCAATGATTATTGAGTTAATGGACTCATTATCAAACACCTTAATGGAAGGCTATGACTCAGTTATCTTCATAACTTTATCATTTTAAGGACCTAATAATTTTAGAGGATTTAAATAATATAGAGGATGAGGTCAGATGAACCAGCTTATCATGATCCTCCCACTGGCTTCACCAAGTCAGCTTAAGGGAGACCATTAAAAGGGTTGGTCTAGGAGCACCTAAATCAGTCACACTGATTTACCTAGCTGACATGGGTCAGCTCGAATAGTCAAGTGATCCGATCAAAACATAATTTCACCAAGAGGCCAGGTAAGTTCGATCAGTGGGAGGGTCTGCCAAAGCTTGCCTTAGACACCATCAGAAATGGCCAGGTAAGCAGGCTCCTAATTAAAAACCACCGATCTGGTTTACCTTAAACACCAACTGATTTAATTAGTTTCGATTAGATCAACCTAACAGTTCGTGCTAGACCGCTTAGCCAAGAATCAAATCCATTTGGTTCTCGTTAAAGACATGGACTTGACCAACTACAACTATTGTAATTGATCTAGAGAATCCTTGACCTAATCTAAGATAACAATTGATTAGATTTAGTCAATTCTCTAATTAAGTCCATCTTTAATCTAACCATAGGTCTAACCCAATTAATGGACCTAATTCCCACTAACCCATTAACCCAATGTGTTATGATTTGTGTCTTAGGTTCTTCAATTCACAATCCTAGAACCTAATCAAACAACTTCTTAATTCTTAATTAAGTTTTAGGCTGAGGGTTGGGTTTGACTTTTCAAAAAATAATTTTCATATCTGTAAAACAATTTTACAATATGATTCTACCAACCATATTGCATGTTTGATTCATAATCAAGATATAAGTAAAATAAATATGAAACTACTTTAGATCTAATCTAAACAGGTTCATGTAATTGAAACAGTTTCAACTTTAAACAATTTCTTTGCACAAAAATTATTAACAAAGAGATTTTATTTTAGATTTAAACATCTTTTAAATCTAATAAATTATAAATTTAATCTAGATCATTTCTAACAAATTTATGATTAAAGATAGATCTACACAAACTAGGACAACCTTTGCATTGTAAGGGGTAAACCTTATAGCAGGACAACCTTGCAGTTCGTGATTGATCTAAAATTTTAATTTCAGATTTAATAATTAGATTATAAATTAGATCTAATCTAAGAACTAATTCAAGCATGTATAAATAATTATATAATAAAGAACCTGGCTCTGATACCAATTGAAGAAACTAGATCTAGGGTTTCAGGGTTAGATCTTGAAACTTTTTCAAGATCATACAGCGGAAGACTAAAATAAATCAAAATTTATTTTCTAAAACTAGAGAATCTTTAGATCTAAGATCTTATTACATGATTATTATATAGCATTAAATCAAAAATTAAAATATATAAATATAGCATGAACTACATGTTGATCATATCAACATGTTTCTATACCACATCTAATGTATGTATTAAACAATAGATCAGATCTATTACCTTGCAAGTTAGATGCTCTAACCTCACTGATCCGGGCTTAAAGATGATGTTCCAAGCCGCACATACATCCGGCCTCTAGGAGTCGTCCACACGAGCCCACGAATCTCGATCAGAAGTCCTGCTTCAAGAAATCAGCACAGTATGCTAGTACTGCGCTGATCCTTCTTTGATGGTTGATCAGGTACCTCCTTCTTCTGGATTTGGAATCTTCCAAAGATGGAAAGTAAAAGGAGGAGTTTCAAATCTGAGATGCTCTCAGGAAACTCAAAATGGAGGGAGGAAAGATATGAAAACAAAAAACCCTAGAAGAAGACCTTCTTCTTCTTCACATTTTTCTCTCTAGACACCCTAACTTGCAACTTTTATATCTCCATGATCCAAAGGTATTTCTCTCTAATTTTTGGATGGCGCAAAGATCTCTCAAATATCTATCTTTTTCTAAACTTTCACAAAGAAACTCATTTTATACAGAGAGATATGATAGAGTCCTTGTCTAGGTCAAATACCTAGTCAAGGCTTATCCAAACATGGCAAGTTAAGGGGCGCCCAACTCTTGAGCACCTCCTCCATATTTTCATGTATAGATCACCAGAAAAAGGTGCACAATGTATACCCTAAAAGTCATAAAAATTCTAAAAAAAATTTGGATAAATTCGATGCAAAATTGAAAGAGTTTTGGATTTCTAAAACTCTATCTCATAGAATTCAAAATCCAAACTTATTCCTTTTTGATTTGATCCAAACCACCTTCTATGTAAGAAAGAAGAGAGGAAACCTTTTGTGAACGTGGGAGAGACTTGGGAGAGGGCTTTTGTTGGACAAAATAAGTGGAGATTGGCGTTGAATAAGAGAGAGGGCGTGGGGAAGGCTTATGTGGCGCAAGGTGGAATCCTAGTCTTACTAGGATTCTATCTTATGACTTGTTTTGATTTAATTTTTCAAACCAAATCAAACCAAAATTAGATCAACCTAACTAAAATAGGTCTTAACCCAATTAAAAATCTAATTTAATCAGATTAAATTAGATTTAAATCTGATTTAATTTTCTAATCAAATTAGAAATTAGATTGACCCAAGTCCTAGTTGAACTAGGACTAGTTTTTTCTTGCACTTGGCTTATCCAATAAACCAATTGGATTTGATCCAATCAACCCCAAATTAAATCTTATTAAATTATATTTAATTATACTTAATCTCAGCCCATTGGCTTAATCAAATTAAGCCAATTAGCAATCGAATTGCTAATCGATCCTCCTGCAACACTTGCACTGGGTTAAATGTCAATCGTATTGATCATTTAACCCTAGAACGATTCTTAATCGTTGATCAACCATCCGATCGAATCTTGAACTCTAATGTGTGTGACCTCATAGGTCCGAACCTAAGTCAGTAGTACAGAAATAAATTCTTATACCAATCGAAG